>NW_028243642.1:0-50786 GCF_964263255.1 Lissotriton vulgaris
TAACCTCATGCGCGCTAGCGGAATTCCGCTCGCACGCTGAGATTTTTAAAAACGCACTTTACGTGACGAGCTGGGCTCGTCATCAGCGTTGCATGTGGCGAATCATGGTGTTGTTGCCTAAAGAGTATTTTTTGTTAGGGTTCCCCCTTGAAAGTTGAATGCCACAGATTAGACAATTCACCTTTGGCGCATTTACTTTCTTCTGGTCCTTTGGGAATGAAAAAAACTCCCAGATAATGTGCTCCTTTGGCTTATATAGGGTAGTGTCTTCAGGCAGGAACCTCCTCCTCTCCTCCTCCTCCTCCTCCTCCTCCTCTTCTTCATCTCCACCACAGTGGTGTTGTGGTGGTCCTTGTGGTGGTGGTGGTGCGGGTGGTGGTGGCTGAGATGCTCCTGCTGCTGCTGAAGTCATTTTTCAGTCCAAAAAGGTACAGAGAGGTCTTTCAACAGGTCTTCTTCACTCAAAGTACAAAGTGAGAATGAGGAAAAAAGGAGGGGGCTTTCATCATTAGTAAAACAAAACTGTCCTGAACCAATGAAAAGTGTTATTTTCAGGTCACATGACCAGGGCTTTCATCATTTGGAAACCAAAACTGATCTTAACCAATAAAAAGTGTTATTTTTAAGTCACATGACCCGACGCGCTTACGGTACGCGCCCCGGGGCGCGCCCCGGGGCGCGTCCAGGGGCGCGTAGCGTAAGCGCTTCAGATGCTTACGTTGCACGATCGTATGCGCTCGAGTGCTTCCGGGTGCTTTTACGCTGTGCGTATCATGCGGACGCGGCTTTGCGATACGTCACAATGATGTTTTCGTTCGCCGCAAAAGCGCTAATGGGACGCTCACCGGTACGGCCCTGGGGCGCGCCGCAAGACTGCGCTTACCGGTGCGCTCACCGGGACACGCACCGGGAGCGCTCCAGGGCAACAAAAAAAAAAAAACATGAACAATATACATAAAAAAATAGTATTACATAAATAAACAATATAGGATTCATTATAAAAAATATCACATTTCATAGCTATAGAAATTTGCTATTAAAAAACCTTTGAATTTCACTGAAAAAAACATAGGTTTGAGGCCCTATATATAGTTAGGAATTAGCATTTAAAAAACCTATGAAATTCACTGAAAAAAACATAGGTTTCACATCAGTTATAGTTAGGAATTAGCATTTAAAAATCCTGTGAAATTCACTGAAAAAAACATTTTTGAAAATGTTAGTTTCTATTTTTGAATATGTGTTTCAAGGGTTACATTACACTGAAAGGAGGTCTGTCACTCTGTCACAAGGATGGTGTCATCAGTGATGTCATGAGTGATGTCACTGACCATGTCATGAGTGATGTAATATGTGACGTCATCAGCAGTGCATTGCAGGCGAGCAAGTTATAGTGAGTCCAACTAACTATAACGTGGGAATTTCAATGGTTTTATGTCAGTAAAATTTCCAGCTAACTATAACTGGCCTGAAACCTATGGTTTTTTCAGTGAATTTAATAGGTTTTTTAAATGCTAATTCCTAACTATAACTGGTGTGAAACCTATGGTTTTTTCAGTGAATATATATATATATATATATATATATATATATATATATATATATATATATATATATATATATATATTTCTGTATCACAGCGCGTGGCAACAGCTACGCAAATGCACTCCACTCTGAAAGTAAGGACCACTCCAATCGCAGATTGCAGTCCAAGGAAAGTTTATTGAATCGTTGCAGCATGGTAATCAGGCAATGGAACCAAAACCCCCAACACGTTTCGGCGAAACTCTCGCCTTGGTCACGGGTTGATTTTTGTAATGTGGCGTACTGTCTTTCGAGTCTGAATACTGTGAAAGTTAAGGACTAATTTGCACAATATGAACCTTTATGCGATTTTCATGCATTTTATGAATTTTCATGTATAGTTTCATGCATTATATGTGATTAGATTGAGCATTCTTTGCCTGAAGTCTATTTCCGTGCTATTTTCTGTTTTTAACTTATTCATAATTTTGTTTAGTGAGCACTTTTTTAGTAGGGGATGGGGTTCATTTTGAACCACTCAGGACTATGTACCGTGATAGCCAGTTTTAGTGTATGCGAGGTTATTTAATATTGCAATTTGACTGGTCCCCTTTTTCTTTTTGTTTAGGCAATTGGAAGCTTCTTTACATCGGTACATGAGAACCCACTGGGGTTGTGACAAGTTATATAATTTGTATATACCACCCAACACTTTCCACTTGGGCTGGGCTTATATACCATGCTAATGTTTCTTTGATCTGTAGGGAAATGTCTTTGTCTTTATATTTTGCCCACTGGGGATGTTATAGGCTTAATTCAATTGTCAGTTGTTATGATTTGTTTACTGACTATATAAGAGACATAGAGAATTATGCTACAGATAATACATTGTGCATTAGTCACTGGACATAATCACTATTGTTATTATTGTTATACAGTTAAAGCTTGTTGTACTACATATGAGGACTCAGCTTGCTTCCACATTAATACCTTTGGTTTACTTGCATTTGCAATGTACTTTATAAAGAAACCGGGTCTAAAGACGAATCGTATCAGTACACCATTCCAAGATGGCCGCTGGAGTACGGGTCACTAGTCCTTTGTCTGTGTTTACACATGTGTTCACGCGAGAATAGTTCTCAAAGTTAACTTTATTTATCACTGTGTTTTTTCACAAAAAAAATCACCGTGACCAAGGCGAGAGTTTCACCAAAACGCATTGGGGGTTTTAGTTCCATTGCCTGATTACCATGCTGCAATGATTTAATAAACTTTCCTTAGACTGCAATCTGCGATTGGAGTGGTCCTTACTTTCAGAGTGGAGTGCATTTAGGTAGCTGTGGCCACGCGCTGTGATACAGATTTGAATAACAGGGTTACCTCTGCCCCTGTAATGCACCGCTGTCTTGGTGTCCCGGCGGTCTCGTGGAGGACGTGAACATTTTATATATATATATATATATATATATATATATATATATATATATATATATATATATATATATATTACCTACTGGCGGTCGCCAGTAGGTATATATAGTTAGGATTTTCTCTCTATGGGATTTGTGAAAATTCTATGTCTAATAACTTTGGCGTTTGTGGACGGAATTGGCTGAAATTTTCAGGAAAATGGAACATTTTGTTTATGAGCAGCCCCTGACAATTTGAGGGGGGGGTTTCATCAAGGGGGGGCCGAGAAAAAAGGGGGGTCCCAAAATGCGTTTTTCCCATGTTAATTTCCATAGGGCGGTTGGCCTCACTTTTAGCTCGAACGGCTGAATGGATTTGCACGAAACTTGGCAAAATTGTAGGGACTGTTAGCCCGATGTGCCTTTGCTAGGTCTCAATATAAGTGCTCCAGTGGATTTTGAGTAATTTAGGTTCAAAAAAATATATATATCTGGGCGGAGCCTAACCACACATCTGATCTGATTGGCTGTCAGCACTTCATCCAAGAAGTGTTGGCAGCCATCTTGGGACCAATATACATGATAGCACCTCATTAAAAAGCATTGTAGTTAATAGAGGGTTTTAGGACTTTAGTTACATTATAAATCATTTGTTGATGGTACCATACTCGTTTTAGGAATTGTGGTGGGTTCTAAGGTGGTTTTACCATGTGAAAAAGCCTTCTGCTGTGATATCATGAATATTGTTTGAAAGAAAACTAATATCTCATGATTTTCCCACAGTGGTTTGGAAGGGGATCTATAAGCTAAACTGAAAGCATATTTTCTGTAAATTCACATTATCTTTCTCAGTCATGTGAAAATGAAGTCTGACATTCTCAGTAAAACATGTACATCCAACAAGGACAGAGACTGTCAGTTGATTCCTTTGTGCTCTACTGCAGCCTCCTAAAGTGTTCTAAAGAACAACTAGAGCACTAACAGTCCTACGTATTACAAAGGTATAGCACACCTGGAGCCATCGTGATGGGAATAAAGTGGTAACTCTTAAAACATTTAATTTAAAAAGGAACAAAATGAGGGGGTATATTATGCAATAGAAGGTATTATTAGTGCTGCAGAAAGAAAAATTAGGGCACATTTTGAGTGACTTTTCAAATCCTCTTCTATTTCATTAAAAAATTCTGACATGCAGTCTCCCAAAATGGCCACCAGAGACAAAAGAGCCCAAATGTAGCCCAAATATCACCCAGATGTAGCCCAAGTATAGCCCAATGACAGAATGTCCGAGAGTGTTCTAAAGAACAACTAGAGCGCTAACAGTCCTACTTATTACAAAGGTATGGCACACCTGAAGCCATCTTGATTGGAATAAAGTGGTAACTCTTAAAACATTTAATTTAAAAAGGAACAAAATGAGGGGGTATATTTTGCCATATGAATTATGATTAGTGCTGCAGAAAGAAAAATTAGGGCACATTTTGAGTGACTTTTCAAATCCTCTTCTATTTCATTAAAAAATTCTGACATACAGTCTCCCAAGATGGCCACCAGAGACAAAAGAGCCTAAATGTAGCCCAAATATCACCCAGATGTACCCCAAGTATAGCCCAATGACAGAATGTCCCAGAGTGTTCTAAAGAACAACTAGAGCGCTAACAGTCTTACTTATGACAAAAGTATGGCACACCAGAAGCCATCTTGATTGGAATGAAGTGGTAAGTCTGAAAACACTCAATTTAAAAAGGAACAACATGAGGGGGTTAATTTTGCCATAGAAAGTATGATTAGTGCTTCAGAAAGAAAAATTAGGGATCATTTTGAGTGACTTCTCAAATCCTCTTCTATTTCATTAAAAAAATTCTGACATGCAGACTGAAACATGCACTTTGAATACCAGCAGCAGACGTCCCTGGTGAGCAGTAGCTTTACTACAGTGATCTAATGTGCAACTAGAGTGCTAACATTCAGAATGTATGGCAAATGTGTGACACATCTGAATGCCTTCTTGATGGAACCAAAGTAAACAAGCATTGAAAATGCAATAGATCTCGCCCTCGTTTAAGTTAAAGCCATTCTGTTTGTAATGAGGTGGCTTTTTAGCTTTGCTTTTATTAGTGTTTTTTCAACTTTCATGTAAATAACATGCATCTGTATGCATATAAGTATATGTATGCATGCATTTATGTTTGTATTTATATAGATATACAGATGATATATGTTTATATATGTATGTATATATATATATTCACTGAAAAAACCATAGGTTATAGACCATATATAGTTAGGAATTAGCATTTACAAATCCTTGAAAATTCACTGAAAAAACCATAGGTTATAGACCATATATAGTTAGGAATTAGCATTTACAAAACCTTGAAAATTCACTGAAAAAACCATAGGTTATAGATCATATATAGTTAGGAATTCACATTTACAAAACCTAATTTTACTCACATAAAACCATTGAAATTCCATATATAGTTAGTTGCACTAACTATATATCGCGCACCCGCAATCCACTGCTGATGATGTCACATATTACATCATTCATGACATGGTCAGTGACATCACTGATGACATCACTGATGACATCTCAAATGACATCACTGATGACAACATCCAGTGACTGTATGTTTCTGTAAAGTTAAAATATGTCTTACATATTGAAGAATGAGTGGATGTATAAGTGTCTGGATGAAGGATTTAGTAGGTGCATGACTGACTGTATGAGTGAGTGATTAAATGTGTCTCACTGAGTGCATGGGTTAGTGACTAAACTGTCTTAATTTGTGCATCATTATGTCTGTTGTTCTGTAAACTGTTGCATGTGTTGATAAGAAGCTATATGAGTAACTATATGGGTTATTGATTGGTTGCCCAAGTATTTGTATGGGAGACTGAGTGTGTGTGTGGGTGGCTGGGAGGTGTATGACTCTGTGCATAGATGTGTGAGCAGTTGATTCACTAGATGTATGGTTTCAAAAGTGCATGTGGAAACAGGTGTATGGGCGGTTGACTGTGTGCATGAGTGTATTGGTGAGTGAATGGATATCTCAGTGCTACATGTCAAAGTAAGTACATATGTAAAACACAGTACATGTGAGAGTTGACATATATAAATAAATGTGCATAAGAGCCAGTGAATGTGTGAGTGGCTGTATGGATCATTGTGAACTTGTATCAGGGATTGTATAAGAGAGTAAATATGTGTTAGTATATGTTTGAATAAGTAAAGTTTGTATAACTGTATAGTTGAGGAAATGGAGGTGTGATTGATTCTTTGCATGACTGACTAGGTGTGTGAGTAACTCCATGGATGAGTGACAGTCTGTGAGTGTCTGTTTACACTGATTGTATCTAAGGTTATATTAGAGTCTGAAGAGGTTCATCGTATTATCACATGAATGATATCATCAGTGATGTGATCAGTAATGTCAAATGAGATGTCATCAGTGATGTCATCAGTGATGTCATTTGAGATGTCATCAGTGATGTCATTTGAGATGTCATCAGTGATGTCATCAGTGATGTCACTGACCATGTCATGAATGATGTAATATGTGACATCATCAGCAGTGGATTGCGGGTGCACGATATATAGTTAGTGCAACTAAATATATATGGAATTTCAATGGTTTTGTGTGAGTAAAATAAGGTTTTGTAAATGCGAATTCCTAACTATATATGGTCTATAACCTATGGTTTTTTCAGTGAATTTTCAAGGTTTTGTAAATGCTAATTCCTAACTATATATGGTCTATAACCTATGGTTTTTTCAGTGAATATATATATATATATATATATATATATATATATATATATATATATTCACTGAAAAAACCATAGGTTTGACACATGTTATAGTTAGCTGGACATTTCACTCATATAAAACCAATGAAATTCCCCCGTTATAGTTACTTCAGCTAACTATAACTCGCGTGCCCGCAATGCACTGCTGATAATGTCCCACAACACATCACTCATGACATCATCTATTAAATGGGTTAGTTTTGAAAATTACATATATTTTATATATGTAGATCAGAAAGTTGGTTGAAAAAAAATTGTAGTATATAAGTGTATTAACGGTTGCTTTTTTGGTGACAAATAGATTCTATAACTGACTGATTAAATATATCTTAATGAGTACATGTGTTACTGAGTAATATTTAAATATATACCTATATGTGTCTGTCTATCAGTTTCTATTTTAGTGGCTAAATGTGTTGATGAGTAGCTTTATCACTGATACATTATATCTATATAGGTTATTGTTTCTTTATTATTGCCAAAAGTGTCTCAGTGTCTAAGTGTTAATATGCTACATTAGGAGATTTTACATATTCCATACATGCAAGAATCAGTGACATACTATTCGTATATGTTGTAGGCAGCATATGTCAGATACTAGATATTATCAGTGATATCAAGAGTAATGTCCCTAACCATGTGATGAGTGATGTAATATGTAACATCATCAGCAGTGCATTGTGGGCGCGCGAGTTATAGTTGGCTGAAGTTACTATAACGGGGGAATTTCATTGGTTTTATATGAGTGAAATGTCCAGCTAACTATAACATGTGTCAAACCTATGGTTTTTTCAGTGAATTTCATAGGTTTTTTAAATGCTACTTCCTAACTATAATGTGTGTAAAACCTATGGGGGCATATTATCAAGGGGGTTTATCTCCGCTTTTTTGGCTTTAAAAGCTAAGAAAGCGGAGATAAAATTATCTCCCTATTACCAAGCTGTCGCTAACACCAGTTAGCGACAGCTAGTAGGAGATAGCGACCATCTTGGGCCCCACTTTGCATGTCAGTGATATTTATCACTAATGAGATGCAAAGTGGGCGTGCCAAGATGTTAGAGACTGAAAACAGTCGCTAACATCGCTATCTCCTATTACCAACTTTTGGAGATATTCGCGCTAAGCGGGAATATCTCCAAAAGCTAACACCTGCCCTGAGCAGTTCTTAGCCATGTTATCCAATGGGAGGTGGATAACATGGCTAAGAGCATTTGCTCGATAATGCATGAATATCGCTGACTTTTCAGCGATATTCATGCATTTCGGCCGTTTTTTATCGCATTTGCGATAAACCTTGTTAATTGCAAGGTTTATCTGCGATAAAAATCGCCGATGTGCGGCGATAATTTTTGTCTCTAAACAAGTTAGAGACAAAAATTATCGCTAGTTGTTGGTAATATGCCCCTCGGTTTTTTCAGTGAATTTCATAGGTTTTTCAAATGGTACTTCCTAACTATAACGTGTGTAAAACCTATGGTTTTTTCAGTGAATTTCATAGGTTTTTTGAATGCTAGTTCCTAACTATAAAGGATATACCTGAAATAAATATCGCCATACCAATCTTACGTGCGCGACCGAGTGAGCGCACCCACCTATATATATTTCGTGAAAGCTTTGCAATTTGAACCTAATGAATTTCTTTATACACCAATGAAAGAACTTATAGTACGTTAAAGACACTGAACATTTGCTTTTTTTTTTCATATAAACCTTTTAATTAAATGGAGCCGAATTTCTTTTTAATCCTTCGTGCGTGACTGGATGTACACACCTTAATATTTTTTTTAAAAATATAAAAGGTTTTATAGTTTAACAATTGTATACTTAAATCGAGCTCTAAAAACATGTAAAAACTGTATGTGTTTGAATTCACTTCTTTTCACGTTTTCAAACTTCGCTGAAGAAGATCGCTACTTCCAAATCACGTTCGTAACTAGATACTGTCACCGCGTACACGTCCTGAGAAGCGCATGTGAAGTCATGTGACTTGAAAAGAACACTTCCAATTGGTTCTTAGTAGTTTCTATTCTGGGATTTACACGCAGAACTCCACCCACTTTCCTCACTATCTTTTCTACTCTCAAGAGACAACAACGTCGAACATCTTCCGGAAGACTTTGCTGAAATGGCTGCCGTTCCGCATTCATCTTCCGAATCAGAAGGAAACGAGTGACCACCTTTAAGAAGAAAAAAGGAATCTTTCATTTGGCAATTTTTCACTTATCCTGAAGATCAAAAGAAAGTGAATGCACCAAAAGTAACCTGCACGATATGCAAATCGGAGCTCTTAAGAGGAAATCCAAGGAAAAAATATTCCTTTTCCATACATACCATGAAGCGGCATGTCAAACAAAGGCACCCTATAGAGTTTGCAAAGGCATCGACAAGAGATCTGGCCACGCTATTAACATCAGAAGTGGCCAGCACATCTTCTGCAGGACGACCTGTATCTCCATCGAGTGCTGAGATGGACTTGAGACCATATCTTGCGAAGGTACACATGAAATGCAACGACTGTGGAGAACTTCTTCTATACGGAGAGCAGAGCCTTATTCTAATTAAACTCAAAATTGAGAGTCATAAATGCTCCGAGAAAAGATAAATTTCTTCACTTCATTTTGATAGTATGACATACTAAAAAATGTCGTTGCAACTTTAAGAAATCAAAAGCATCATAACACTTGCTTCCAAAAAAAAAAAAAAAAAAAAAAGTTCTTTTCAGAACTAACTCTTTGTACCAAAACGAGCTCCAAGAGCATATTATGAGATGTTTTTCGCTGCTTTCTTTTAGTGCGCGACCGGGTGCGCGCACCCACCTATCGCGTACAGGACCTGAGACTTGCATGTGAAGTCATGTGACTTCAAAACAACACTTCCAATTGGTTCTTAGTAGTTTCTATTCTGGAATTGACACGCAGAACTCCACCCACTTCCCTCACTTTCTTTTCTACTCTCAAGAGAGAACAACGTCGAACATCTTCCAGAAGACTTTGCTGAAATGGCTGCCGTTCCGCATTCATCTTCCGAATCTGAAGGAAATGAGCGACCACCTTTAAGAAGAAAAAAGGAGGCCACGCTATTACCATCAGAAGTGGCCAGCACATCTTCTGCAGGACGACCTGTATCTCCATCGAGTGCTGAGATGGACTTGAGACCATATCTTGGGAAGGTGCACATGAAATGCAAAGACTGTGGAAAACTTCTTCTATACGGAGAGCAGAGCCTTATTCTAATTAAACTCAAAATTGAGAGTCATAAATGCTCCGAGAAAAGATAAATTTCTTCACTTCATTTTGATAGTATGACATACTAAAAAATGTTGTTGCAACTTTAAGAAATCAAAAGCATCATAACACTTGTTTCCAAAAAAAATAAAAAAAATAAAAAAAAGTTCTTTTCAGAACTAACTCTTTGTACCAAAACAAGCTCCAAGAGCATATTATGAGATGTTTTTCGCCGCTTTCTTTTAGTGCGCGACCGGGTGCGCATGTGAAGTCATGTGACTTGAAAACAACTCTTCCAATTGGTTCTTAGTAGTTTCTATGCTCCAATTTACACGGAACTCTCCACCCACTTCCCTGGAGAAAAAGTTTATCGGAAAACTTTTAAACCCTCCTCTTATCAAACATTCGACATCGTTCACATAACAGTGTAGTAAATAACACTAGATCCACTCCGTCCCTTAATTACAAGGGACATATTGCTGTGTGAAAACAACTTTTGTTTTCACGCGATAATGTGAAATACTGAGCCTGTTACAGAATTTTCTTTCACATATATGTTACCATTCTCCTTCAAGCACTAACACCGTAAAAAATACCACCGATAGCGGTGATATTTTTTACACCGAGAACGGGCGATTTTTATCGCTTAGAGCCCTTGCTACTATAAAGGTTTATTTCCTAAGTCTCTGATCTCCAACTGTGCAACGCGGCTCCCCTGTGTGTCATAATGAGCTGCTAAGAGCACCACGCACACTCTACTGTGACTAAGCATCCATAAATTCCACGGACATCTCTACCCTGCTATCTGCAATTGTAAACATCAAAAGGAGCTACGCTGCGCCCCTTGGAGATGCCTCACTCCCACTCCTACAACGGCTTGGCAGTCGCCAAGATCCACAAGAAGAGCGTCTCGGATCCATTGAACTTCTGTGACGGTCTCAATGAAAATATGCACTGTAGAATATTCAAGTATGTAGTAGTCCTCCTGCTACAGCATACAGAATGCATTCTGTTAGATATAAAGAAAGGAAACACCCACGCCACAATCTTGCAACATTATATATCTACATAGAATACCAGAATAAAAATATAACACTGCAAAGGCCGAAATCTCAACTAAATGCAGATTTGTAACATAAAGGACGCATTTATGTTAACTACTTCATACCCAGATATCCACCAGTTAATGTACACCACAGTATGGTGTTGCTCCGTAACCCATGGTGTGCCACATTTAAAATGACAAAAAACAATTTGATGGACAGAATGTAGATCAATGTCTTACATTCACCCCAGTACAAGGATCTGGGCCTAAATCCATCGTTTTTTGCACTCCACACCACCCTGGGTCAGATAATGGCTTTATGCAAATCAGCTCTGACCCTGTGCCCCATGGGAACAGTCCAGTCCGAACTACAACAGCCATATCTTTCCCAGACCGGAATCAAGCATCCGAGGACCGAACCGGTTTCGAGGTAACACCTCTCATCAGCCCGGCTAGCTTGACTCCAGTGGTGTGGAGGCTCTGGGACCCACGTCTGAGCTACCCCAGTACACTCAGGGAGAAAATTACAAAAAACAATTTGATGGACAGAATGTAGATCAATGTCTTACATTCACCCCAGTACAAGGATCTGGGCCTAAATCCATCGTTTTTAGCACTCCACACCACCCTGGGTCAGATAATGGCTTTATGCAAATCAGCTCTGACCCTGTGCCCCATGGGAACAGTCCAGTCCGAACTACAACAGCCATATCTTTCCCAGACCAGAATCAAGCATCCGAGGACCGGACCGGTTTCGAGGTAACACCTCTCATCAGCCCGGCTAGCTTGACTCCAGTGGTGTGGAGGCTCTGGGACCCACGTCTGAGCTACCCCAGTACACTCAGGGAGAAAATTACAAAAAACTATTTGATGGACAGAATGTAGATCAATGTCTTACATTCACCCCAGTACAAGGATCTGGGCCTAAATCCATCGTTTTTTGCACTCCACACCACCCTGGGTCAGATAATGGCTTTATGCAAACCAGCTCTGACCCTGTGCCCCATGGGAACAGTCCAGTCCGAACTACAACAGCCATATCTTTCCCAGACCGGAATCAAGCATCCGAGGACCGGACCGGTTTCGAGGTAACACCTCTCATCAGCCCGGCTAGCTTGACTCCAGTGGTGTGGAGGCTCTGGGACCCACGTCTGAGCTACCCCAGTACACTCAGGGAGAAAATTACAAAAAACAATTTGATG
Source organism: Lissotriton vulgaris (assembly GCF_964263255.1). NCBI lineage: Eukaryota > Metazoa > Chordata > Amphibia > Caudata > Salamandridae > Lissotriton > Lissotriton vulgaris. Next base: position 12,218 of record NW_028243642.1, read on the forward strand.
GACAGAATGTAGATCAATGTCTTACATTCACCCCAGTACAAGGATCTGGGCCTAAATCCATCGTTTTTTGCACTCCACACCACCCTGGGTCAGATAATGGCTTTATGCAAATTAGCTCTGACCCTGTGCCCCATGGGAACAGTCCAGTCCGAACTACAACAGCCATATCTTTCCCAGACCGGAATCAAGCATCCGGGGACCGGACCGGTTGATCCACATTCGGTCCATCACTTGTTGTTTATGCAATTGCCGCCCCAAGTGCGCTGGGGATGCCCAGACGTGGGTCCCAGGCACTCCACACCACTTGGAGTCAAGCTAGCCGGGCTGATGAGAGGTGTTACCTCGAAACCGGTCCGGTCCTCGGATGCTTGATTCCGTTCTGGGAAGGACATGGCTTTTGTAGTTCGGACTGGACTGTTCCCATGGGGCAACAGGGTCAGTGCTGATTTGCATATCGCCATTGTCTAACCCAGGGTGGTGTGGAGTGCAAAAAAACGATGGATTTGGGCCCAGATCTTTTGACTGGGGGAATGTGTGACATTGATCCACATTCGGTCCATCACTTGTTGTTTTTGCAATTGCCGCCCATAGTGCGCTGGGGATGCCCAGACGTGGGTCCCAGGCACTCCACACCACTTGGAGTCAAGCTAGCCGGGCTGATGAGAGGTGTTACCTCGAAACCGGTCCGGTCCTCGGATGCTTGATTCCGTTCTGGGAAGGACATGGCTTTTGTAGTTCGGACTGGACTGTTCCCATGGGGCAACAGGGTCAGAGCTGATTTGCATATCGCCATTGTCTAACCCAGGGTGGTGTGGAGTGCAAAAAAACGATGGATTTGGGCCCAGATCTTTTGACTGGGGGAATGTGTGACATTGATCCACATTCGGTCCATCACTTGTTGTTTTTGCAATTGCCGCCCTAAGTGCGCTGGGGATGCCCAGACGTGGGTCCCAGGCACTCCACACCACTTGGAGTCAAGCTAGCCGGGCTGATGAGAGGTGTTACCTCGAAACCGGTCCGGTCCTCGGATGCTTGATTCCGTTCTGGGAAGGACATGGCTTTTGTAGTTCGGACTGGACTGTTCCCATGGGGCAACAGGGTCAGAGCTGATTTGCATATCGCCATTGTCTAACCCAGGGTGGTGTGGAGTGCAAAAAAACGATGGATTTGGGCCCAGATCTTTTGACTAGGGGAATGTGTGACATTGATCCACATTCGGTCCATCACTTGTTGTTTTTGCAATTGCCGCCCTAAGTGCGCTGGGGATGCCCAGACGTGGGTCCCAGGCACTCCACACCACTTGGAGTCAAGCTAGCCGGGCTGATGAGAGGTGTTACCTCGAAACCGGTCCGGTCCTCGGATGCTTGATTCCGTTCTGGGAAGGACATGGCTTTTGTAGTTCGGACTGGACTGTTCCCATGGGGCAACAGGGTCAGAGCTGATTTGCATATCGCCATTGTCTAACCCAGGGTGGTGTGGAGTGCAAAAAAACGATGGATTTGGGCCCAGATCTTTTGACTGGGGGAATGTGTGACATTGATCCACATTCGGTCCATCACTTGTTGTTTTTACATTTAAAATGAGGCGCACCATGGCAGAAACACAGCATACATGTGTAATATATCTGTGCAGAAAAAACAATACATTACTAGAGTTGTATGGGAAATGTAATGGAGCTACAGCAAGGCTCACCAGTGCACTTTGGGGCATATTATCAAGCAATAGCGATAATTATTTCTATTGCTTGGTTATAGACTAAAAATGTTCTGCAGCGCTGCAGCGATTTTTACCGCAAATAAACCTTGGTATTGACAAGGTTTAACGGAAATGCGGTAAAAATCGTTGCAAGCATGAATATCGCAGAAAAGTCAGCATTATTCATGCAATACCGACCTAATGCTATTAGCCATGTTATCCACCTCCCATTGGATAACAAGGCTAAGAACTGCTCAGGGCAGGTGTTACCTTTTAGAGATATTCCCGCTTAGCACAAATATCTCCAAAAGCTAGTAATAGGAGATAGCAAGGTTAGAGACTATTTTCAGTTGCTGACATCTTGGCACGCCCACTTTGCATCTCATTAGATATAAATATAACTGACATGCAAAGTGGGGCCCAAAATGGTCGCTATCTCCTACTAGCTGTCGCTAACTGGTGTTAGCGGCAGCTAGGTAATAGAGAGATAATTTTATCTCTGCTTTCTTGGCTTTTAAAGTCAAAAAACACAGATAAACCCCCTTGATAATATACCCCTATATTCAAATTGCTGCGTCAAGACCTACACCTGCTTCAAGCACATGCACAGTTTTGAAACAGCATGCGCCTGAAAGTCACTGAGTAAAATCTCATAAATTACAGTCAGCCACTTTCAAGACGCATTACTTCAGAGGAACACTTCTTTATAATACAGGGCTTTAGAATGACACATATCTCCTCTTTATAGAGACCCCTCAGGTTTTTTTAACAGCTGTTAAATCCTTCCATACTCATCACAAAGCCGCGCCATCACGAGCATTGCCTCAGCTGTCCTCAGGACGGACAACATTTGTGATGAACTTGCCGCTGTGCTTGCGCAACACTAACATTGCGCTTCCTTGACACGTTCTATTCACTAAGCAGAACCATGACGGAACCACTCTATCATGAACACACCTCAACAATGGCTCAGAAATGAGTAGCTCTATCATGACCATACAAGTACCACTAAGCCCCTCAGCCCCCTAATCTTGAGGCAGAATTAGGACTGCAACACAGGACTTAAAGTCCTGCAAAGAACACCATGTAACATTTAATATAATTTTACACCATTGTTTTCATATATCAGTATTGCTAAACTCACTCAGTGAAATGTCGCTCATTTTATTAAATCACTTTTAAAGCATGCCTTATAACAATGCACCCAATCCTATGTGGAAGTGTTTAATATAAAAGATGACATTGCTTTAACGAGGATAGACAAATAAATAACACAATGATGTAAAAATTTCTTTACTATATATACTTACCTAAAAAAAAAGAAAAAAAAAGTAAATTTCTTTTTAAAACGTACCACCTGTAGAAGAAAAATAAAAATAAGATTATAAAGTATATTTATTAACCCCTTGCGTGCGGGGCGTATTTTCCGCCTGTGCTGACTCCGCCTTGCGCGGGCGGAGTCATGACGGAACGGTTCCGTCATCAGCACAGCTCAACCGATGCTGATGACGGAACCGTTCTGTCATCAGCACGCAAGGGGTTAAAGAAAAAACAATAGGAGACAATAAGAGAGATTCAGAGAAAACTCTCAGATATTATTAATTGAACTTACCTTATAAATATAATATCTGTGGAGGAGAGTAAAAAAAATCTGTTATAATACATATTTCTGAATGCAATGTAACAAAATAAGTGAAACAACATATTAAATGGTTTATTTTTGCTGTCCTCAGAATACATTGATTTTCACTATCAAGAGTGATTTCAATATTAATCATCATATAACAGCGGGGAAAAAAAAACACAATCACAATGATTGTGTTTAAAAAACCCATACAAAATCTGCATACATATTATAAATACCTGAAAAAAACATGTCTTAAATGTTTTCCTCAAATTCGCAATTTCTTGAGTAAGCACACTATATCTTCCACAGTTACAAACTAATTAAAGTATACCACTTATTTTTCAAGATATCTCAACAAAGCCCCGTGCAGGTATCTCCTATAAAAAATCTATTTGAAAGACACAGTTTCTTCTCTCATACCTTTCCGCGTGGCCAAATTGTATATGCTAACTCATTGGGCTCGATTCCGATCCGGTAAAAAAAATCCCCCGTACGATTCGTATCCGGAGCCGTTTCCGTACGAATCGTAAACACACCGTACGACCCGGCGAGTACGATCCAGACCGAGTGATCAGGACGCTATTCGTACGGTCCGCGTCAGGTAAGGGCGATCCGTACGGAAAAGCGCTCAATCACATACACACCGTACGCCGCGTACCCCACATGATCGCCGGGGTATGCGCCGTACCCCTGCGATCATGTGGGGTACGCGCCGTACACCCAGCGTACATGGGGTACGCACCGTACACCCACCGTACATGGGGTACGGTGCGTACCCCATGTACGCTGGGTGTACGGCGCGTACCCCATATGATCGCAGGGGTACGGCGCGTACCCCGGCGATCATGTGGGGTACGCGGCGTCCACCTGGGGGGCGTTCTGTACTTGTTTCGGCGCGAACTATGCGTTTGCGGCTGTTTCCAGCTCCCGTAAAAAAAAGGCTCGTACGTTGCGTACCCGACACGAATCGTACTTGCTGGGTCGTAAAAACCAGCCGCTACCCGTAGCGATGTCACGTACAGCGCGTTCCGAGTGAGACTCGTACGGATATATTAGTCGTACGGAGTCCTGTACGACTCGTACGGTCTTTGGATCCTGGTACGGATCGTACTTCGTCGTACGTACGGGGACGTGTACGGGTACGATTCGTACAGGGAAAATTGCTCCGTACGACGATTCGGAGCGCATTTTACCGGATCGGAATCGAGCCCATTATCTTTTAAATACCTCTCCCAAAAACTTGCGTCCATATAAGTTTTAAAATGATTTTCAAAAGTACTCATTTTCTTCTCTCATATTTTTCCACGTGCCCAAATACTATGAGTTAAGTAGTTTTTTTCTGAAATTATTTAATCTTAGTCTTATCTATTGTTTTCTGAACCTTCACAATTAAAATTTGTAACATGTTTTATACCATCAAACATTAAGTAAATTTGTACCTGATGTTATCACTATGCCAAACACAAATTACATTTATAAATTTGTACACCCTCATTTACATGATATTTGTAAACTAGTAAGTTTCAGATCTTTACAGTATACATCTTCCTACAGCAAGTCATTCTACTGAAATGTGGGTTCCAAAAATAACAAATAGGAGTTAGTTAAGGTAAAAGGCAAACGTTTTTTAAAAGTCAATTGTCTATCATTGCAAAGCGTCCAGCCACTAGCACACTTCAAATAAGCTGTATAATGTCCTGATGATGTAGAAGGCCCTTCATGAAAAATAATGGCTGCAGTTACAAATGTTCTTTTAGAAATAGAAACTTGAGAAGCCACAACATTTTTAATTAAAGTTGACAATTTACTCCCATCAGCTCTGCATCGTTGAAACATTAAAATTACATATTTTCCATATCTATGGATAAATAAAGTTGATAACATTTCAGACTTGCATTGAGAACAGACCATGTTCTGATGCGCATCTTTAACTCGTTTATTAAAAGGCACTTCTTTGCAGTCTGGTAATGTCAAATATAAAAATCTTTCACTGGGTATCTCAGTACTACTTAAAAATGAGCAATTATCACACTTATGTTCCCATTTATAAGAAAGGCCAAAAAAGACTATCAATATCTACACCTTCATCTTCCAAAACTGTAAACATATACATGATAAATTCCTGACAATCTTTCTGAATATTCTGAGAAAATTGATTTACTCCTGCACATATGTCTAAAACATTCCTTAGTTCTGAAACACTTGCTATTTCACTATCACCACTACTACATATTTCAAATATAGAATTTAAAGAATAGCAAAATGTATACTCCTGATTTTCTATAATCTGTTCCTTAACATATTTCAGAAAGAAAACAACATTAACTACTACATTTGCCAGGCGCGCAACACTCATTGGGCTCACCGGGCTTCAGCCCCCCCGTTGCCTCCTCTGCCCGGGCTAAAATGACACGCACTGAAATGGTGCAGGAAGGCTGCGCATCCGATCCGAGAATGTGATTGTTTTAATGATTTCTGAGAGGCCCAGCAGCCCGAGCCAGACAGCGAGCCTCTGAAAAGTTTCAGCGAGTGAACCCCCCTGCCCTGACCTCTTGTGTTTACTTTAGAGTGGCGCATAGGTGAAATCCTTGCCTGAAGGCAGGGATTCACCTAAGCACTTGATGGGTTGTGAGCATGGGGTGTGAAGATGTGCACAGCAGGGGGAAGGCATGGCCAGTTATGGTGATGCTTTTCCTTTGTAAAGGAATTTCTGCTGGCATTTTAGCCCAGGGTGTGCTGTCTGTGCACTTGTATAGATGTGTATTCCATACAATTGCACAGACAGCAAACCCTTGGCTATGACGCCAGCAGGAATTAATTTACAAAGGAAAAGCTTCACCTGCACTGGCCATCCCTTTCCCCCTGCTGTCTGTGCATTTGACCCACCTTGATCTACACAGTGAGACCTTCGGGAGGGGCTGGATGCCAGGACACAGTGCTGCTGATCAGCCAGACTCTAGTATCAGAAGAGCAGGCAGCAGTTTTTTGTGTAAGTTCCAGTAACTTTAATGCATTTTTCAGCACAGCATTACCTACTGCCTGCATATCAAGGTTACTGTGAATGTTGTTCTTGACTTACATACATAGAAACGTCAAAGAGGACAGTCCCCTCCAAATATGCAAATGTAGTGTAAGTTTGTAGTGTTCATATTTTTTGGGGTGCTAGTGGGTAATTTTAGAGTTCAGGGTGGGTATGGGTTATGGGGTGCCAGGGGGGAATTTATGGTTCAGGGTGGGTATTGGTTTTGGGGTGCCAGGGGTAATTTTAGGGTTTAGGGCAGGTGTGGGTTTTCGGATGTCAGGGGGCTATTTTAGGGTTCGGGGTGGGTATGGGGTGCCAGGGGACATTTTAGGGTTCGGCGTGGGTATGTGTTTTGGTGTGCCAGGGGTAATTTTAGGTTTCAGGGCAGGTGTGGGTTTTGGGGTGTCAGGGGCAATTTTAGGGTTCAGGGTGGGTATGGGTTATGAGGTGCCAGCGGGGAATTTATGGTTCAGGGTGGGCATGGGTTATGAGGTGCCGGGGGGGAATTTATGGTTCAGCATGGGTATGGGGTTTGGGGTGCGAGGGGTAATTTTAAGGTACAGGGTGGGTGTGGGTTTTGGGGTGCCATGGGATTAATTTTAGGGTTCAGCGTGGGTATGTGTTTTGGTGTGCCAGGGGTAATTTTAGGTTTCAGGGCAGGTGTGGGTTTTGGGGTGTCAGGGGCAATTTTAGGGTTCAGAGTGGGTATGGGTTATGGGGTACCAGATGGGAATTTATGGTTCAGCATGGGTATGGGTTTTGGGGTGCCTGGGGTAATTTTAAGGTTCAGGGTGGGTTTGGGTTTTGGGGGGCAAGGGGCAAGGGGGAATTTATGGTTCAGCATGGGTATGGTTTCTGGGGGGCCAGGGGTAATTTAAGGTTCAGGGCGGGTATGGGTTTTGGGGCTCCAGGGGGGTGATTTTAGGGTTCAGGGTGGTATTGGGTTTTGGGGTGCCAGGGGGTAATTTTAGGGTGTGGGGTGGGTATGGGTTTTGGGGTGCCGGGGAGGGATAATTTTAGGGATAGGATGGGTATGGGTTTTGGGGTGCCAGGGGTAATTATAGATTTCAGGGCGGGTATGGGTTTTAGGGTGTGAGGGGGTTAATTTTAGGGTTCGGCGTGGGTATGTGTTTTGGTGTGCCAGGGGTAATTTTACGATTCAGGGTGAGTATGGGTTTTGGGGGGCAATGCATCAAACTAACAAAAATGTGTGCTTTAATTGTTGTCCAGTTTCAAATGCAGAATTCACCACATTTTTTTCTCAGTTTGACCTGAGCATTAACCGATCCTGAATATTTGCCATTTTAGCTCCGCCCCATTGATTTACATTAGCCACGCCCCTTCATCTGCCATGTTAGCCCCCCCCGAAATTAAGACCTAGTTGCGCCCCTGACATTTGCATAGCAGTTGACACCAGACCTATTTTCAAACTTAAATCCAACAATCTCTTCAATACTAACAGTTTTGCTACGGCTACCAACAACAGCTACATCTTTTTTTCGTCGTTTCTCGACTACTTCAGCACATTTGTCCTCATTTTTCCTTTTCTGACCAACTATACACCTTTCAATTAAAGGATATTGAGGTAAACTTGGAGCATATTCTCTTCTTAACCTATTATACTCCTTCACACAATTTAAATCTGCACTAATCTTTGTCTCATCATAATCAATTAGATAAAGCCCACATAAAGTTCTAACTCCCGATAGAGCAACATACGCCATACCCTCTTTGAATACAGTGCTTCCAATATTTACCAAAGCACAATCTACACTTAAACCTTGAGATTTATGTATAGTCACTGCATATGCCAAACAAATTGGAAATTGCTTACAACGGACATATAAGTCTTTCACAAGCAAAAAACGAGTTGAACATCGACTAATTTGTTGAACTTCCTCAATCCCATCAAATTTTATCCTCAAAAATTCAATCTCATCTCTATTTGTATAATTGACAAAACCAACAACATTACCCATTGCTCCATTTACCAATCCTCTTTCTACATGTAAATTTCTCCTTAAAATTATCCGACAATTTAAACATACATACAGATTTTTCTCTAAACCAGCAGTTTTAGATATAGTTTTTTGAAGAGAATCCAATTTTAATTTCAACTTTTCAGACAAAACAATAGTACTACCTTCATGCTCTATTCTATCTTTAGCTTCCAGTTTCTTAATTTCTTGATTTTCTAAATTCAACATTTTCTCATTAAAAACTGAACATTCTTTCAGAGTTGGCATCAAGCATATCACTGACTTATCTGCTACCTCTTTACTATATATTTTCTCAGGTACATTATCTTCATTAGGAAACAGCTTCGAAAGTAATCGGGTTCGTAGAGTGTGTTTCGCATCTTCAGTTAATTTTCCAATCCTAATATCTTGAAGAATACTTCCATATTTAGTATCCTTTGCCTGTCGCATATTTTGAATCAGTTCAGTATATTTGAAATGTGACCATATATTTACATTTCCAATACTGCCCAGGCACTTTCTGGTCTCCTCATGTGTAACAGTTTCAAATACAGGTTGTCCTTTCACAGGAGTTAGCTGCAGTAGATCTCCAAAAACTATGACATGTTTACCTCCAAATAACACATCATACTCTGTCTTAAGTGTCTGTTGCATTCTTAAATGCACAAAAGCAAGCATTACATTGGATACCATGCTTATTTCATCAATAATAAGAAGTTTCATTTTTTTAAGGACTCTAGAAACTTCAAAACAAGCTTCTCCAGATAGCTTCTGATATTGTAATTTATTTTCATGTTCAACTGGCAGCATCAGTAAACGATGTAAAGTAACACCTTTAATATTATGTGCTGCCAATCCAGTTGGAGCAGTAACAACACACGACAGTGTTGACTGAGTTGTTTGCTGTAAATATGTAGTAATTCCTTTAATTAGGAAACTTTTACCAGTCCCAGCTTCTCCACTTACATATAATCGAATAGGTTCAAATGACATACATGAGCAATCCTTTCTCTCATGGCGAAAGCCATGCTCAATGTGCTCTGTCACTTCATCATACATCTGTCTTTGCTCAACATTAAACTGCTTCTTTAATTCTTCTAAGTCGATTACTTCCTCTTGACCTTGCTGCATTGCTCTTTCCACCTCATCCATGGCGGTGGCTGCTTCATTTTGGATAATTGGTTGTCCCAGTGGATCTTGACTTAATGAAGCCAAACTTTGACTACCTTGTGAACTATCTCTAGCAATCTCCGCTGCAATTGTCGCTTCTTGCTCTATTTCATCATTCAACATTTGGAGATAATTACTAAAAACAGGACATTCAATATTACTTTTAGATGTGTTGAATGAATCTTCATAACTATCAAAGTCTCCAAGTAGTTCCTCATCTCTACGCCATGGTTTAAAGAGTTGCAAAAGAGCAAAATAGTAAAATTCTCTTTTATCAGGTGTGTCGCAACTCAGTTTCCGATGATTTATCAAGTGTCCTTTTCTTTGTTTTACCAGACATCCTTCATGTCCAATTACAGCATGTACACCTTTATCAATGTTTTCCGTAACATTCCTTTTAAAAGTATAATTTTGAAGTATTTCATACAGACAAATGTTTTCAAGCAGAGTACTTCTATTTGGATAGTATGTATCCAACATATTTGTTTTCAAAATGTCTGTACTGTTTGGTTCTTTCTGGGCTAAATATTCAATTTCTTGCACAGGTTTCAGAACACGGTTTCGTGTTTCTGCTAGGCCCAAACTCACCCAGAGAATAGTCCTTGATTTCGCATAAAGACTTGCTGATGATAATCTGTCACAACATTCATATGCTCCAATTTTTCGATGAGACAGCATCTTCAAACTGTACGTATACAATTTCTTGCTTAGGCTCTTTTCATGAGAAATGTCTTCCCACATCTCCTTCAGTTCCGTCTTTTCAGATTTCGTGATGTAAGACGTTACATATCGAGCCACAGCAATAGAGTTGTCTGCAACATATTGTATGTCCATGTTAGCATTCCACATGGACAAAATGACTGGGTCATAGTCATTAATATATTTGGATTCTTCACCTCTTCTTAAATTGTACGTATTTTTAGGTGACCTCCTTCTGATATTATGTCGCAAACATGACATCAAATTGTTGACTCTTCCTTTTGAAAGTACCAGTCGTGCAAATCCAAAGCGACATTTGGTGTAGAATTTGCTCTTTGATTTGAATTTTCGCCGACAATATTTTCCACAGCGATGACTTTGAAAACGTAACACTTTTCCTCTTAAGTCCTTATCAGTTGTACTATTAGGTATGTCACAAGTGGCATACTGTTCAATAAAAGACAGTACAGTCTCATCCGAGTCTATTCCAAATTTAGGAGCATCCTTGATCCATAGCAGCATATGAATATGAGGAGCACCTCTTGCTTGATATTCTTTTCTCCAAAAGAAATCCAGTACTTCACCAAGAGGCGGATTTTTCTTGTTTGTAATGAAAGACATCATATCTTCAAATCTATGATTAACATATCTGCAAACATTAACTGGATCTAATGAACTCAGTTCTCCAGGTGTCTTGTAGTTTATGTTTTCTATGTTTGCATTCGCCTCCCGAAGAAATTCAAGTAAATCTTCCCAAGCATACTCTGCACAGCTTAGAGTTAAAAACCATGTTGGTGCTCCTAAGTTTCTAAGCATGCACTTCAAATCTCCATGACGACGGTACCAATACTCATTAGTACCCCGCTGACAAGCCATTAAATTAATTAGATGTGAATCCAAAACACTATCTTTCTGTTGCACTTTATCCATAAATTCCTTTGCTGAAATATTTTGCAGATGTACACCACTTTTTAAAATATGATTTACTGCATAAGACAGACCAGATAAATCACTTTCAAACAGAAGATAAAACAAATATGGAATGCATTGGCAAAACCTTGGATCTTCTGCATATAATCTTGTTGTCCGGTACTCAGATGCAGGAATCTTCATAGGTCAATCATCATATCGTGTACCTTCACCTGTAGGAAATAAATGTGGAAAACAACGACCTTCCAAACTTTCTTCCCACACACTAATAGGATTTCCTTTCGCCTTTTTCATCTGAAATAATTCAATAGCATTCCCTATTGCTTCTTTGGAATGTAGTGAATGAACACTGTAATGTTCATAAATTTCTTCAGATCTGGATACATCAACTTTTTCAATTTGTCCACTAGACAAATCACTATCCTCTTCTTCACTTACATCTTCTTGTTCTACGTATACATCTTTGTAATACTTATTATTTTGCACTAAATACAACGTTGCCTTTTTCACTTTCCTAACATCCACTAAATCTTGCCAGATTTTCTTACTCTTTGTAGGTACACCATTAACTAGAATAACTAGAGGTTCCTCTTCTACATTTTCAACACCAATTGTTTCCATATTTTTTTTTAAATCAAGTGGCAAATACACAACTCTACCCTTTAATCCTCTTTGTAAATCTGAATGATTTAATTTACCAGTCTTAGGCTCCATACGAACAATAGCCTGAAAAGGATGTACATGTTGAATCAGAATAGTCTCATAAGTATTTAAATCCATCAATTCTGATGGAATATTTACCAACTCTAGATTATTATGAACAGTTCTAGCAGGCATTTTATTTTCATTTAATTTATTATAACAATATTTACAAACACGTTGCTCAAAACCCAAATCAAAATAGTTTTCCACCAACAAATAAGTTGCAAAATCTTTCCATTGACCATTACTTTCATCTTCACTTTTTAAATATAAATCAACTAACCTAGTTTGACTTTTGTAATGAATGCGTCGACAACAGACACAAGGAAAATTTGGTTTCTCACCTGCAATTACCTTAAACTTTATTATTTCCTGTTCAAAATTTTCAATATTAACATTTCCAACATTTTCAAACACATTTCCTTCTATAATTATATCAGTTTCTGCATTATCTTCCTCTGGACCAAAATAACTTACCTCCATTTCTGCACAAATCTTCTTAACATCTAATTCACATCCATACAAAAGAGCACTATTTAAATGTTTAAGTTTAAGTGCTGGACTTTTTGCATAGTACAACTTTCTCACTAATTTTCTCATTTTAGTATGATGCACTGCTAACATCCGGAAGTGATGAAAGACACTCTGGCATATTTTTTTAGAAAGACAAGCCAGAGAATGACCTTGCAGACCTATTTTTTCTCGCACTCTGCATTGATCTAATTCATTTTTTTTTTTTTTTAGACTTTCTTTAGTGTACTTACGTAAGAAATTGCGAAAGAAATCAATTGAATCCTGTCGTACACTACAAATGCTACTACAATTCCAACTGTAAACAGGAGCATTAGGACGTCCCTCTAAAGCTTCTCTAGCCATAACATCTTCTGCATTTCTAACCACAATTTTCTCTTTCTCAATAACACAACCATCCTTCACCTCATACGCTCGACCACTGGTGTCAACTGCATGCAACAGATCGTTACTTTGAAAGTAACTCTCTTCATTAAAAAATGGCTCAGAAGTTGAAGTATGCATCCACTTCCCAGAAAACACTTTACAAAAATGACTCCTATTTATGTGTCTCTTCCATTTACTTTTACCTTTTAAAACTCGAATCGCCTTATTTAAAATATTTATTCTATTAAGTATTAAAATAAATAATTTTCTTTTTGTCTCCAATGCGCGCTCAACAATACCCTCTATATATTGTTTCTTTTTAAAAAAAGCAGATCTTCTTTTAGAAACTTTCTCCTTTTCTAATAAATTCGAAACAACTCTGTTGTAAAACATACGCTTCCTGATTTGGCTGAATTGATTACTCCGGGTTTTACTGTACACTCTTTCATCTCTCCTAATTCCAGAATTTTTTTTATCTTTGATTCCATATCTCCTTTTAGATACTGATGTCGTTTTCTCCTTCTGAACTTCAATATTAACATTTTTCCTTCCCAAAATTCCTTTCAAAAACTTTTTAGTTTGCTTACCAGGAGCACTCTTCTTTGTATCCGTCCTCTCCTTCTTAGAAAATATTTCAATATTTTTCTTCTTCAAACTGTAAGTCCGTTTGTAGAGTTTCTTTTTTTCAATTCTGGTCGGCATCTTAATTTAAAATTTTGATGAAATTGTCAATCTGTAAAACACAAAAATAACAAATATTATAGTTCACTACTAGCATATACCGTACAAATTAAAACCACACATTCATTTTCTAATGAAATACAGATAATAACAGAAAATCTCTGAACAAAGTAGTAAATCCTGTAGTGAATGTTTGTTATAAATTTATCACACTCCATATCTGTTTTAACTTTATAGACAATTTTTTAAAAACATTTTTAAAGCATACAAACAGTACACTTTTTTCAAGAACTATCGGTCATCATAGGTGTTTTAATCTTTTTTACTACGATCTCTTTTACACTTCATGAGAACATATCTTATCACTCTCATGAAGCACATCATCAACAAATAGGTCAAGAAAACTGTCTTCACGAATGCTTTGCTATCAATTTTTTTTTTATTTATTCATAAGTTCATAATTTAGAAGAACTTCCAACATTAGTTCATCAGGGACTTCTTCAAGTCCACTGTCCTCATCTTCTTCTATCAGCTCTAAATAGGCTGAATCTAAGGATATGTCCATGAAATCATTATTTTCATCAATTTCCTCTTGAAACACCGCGTCTAAAATTTCCTCCATCAGTTCAATAATGATGTCAAAATGAATTTGATTCTCTTCTGACCAATTCTCCATAATTAGTTAGTTTTTATTCTTCTGTATCCTTTTAAAAAAATATAGAGACTAAATTATATCTTTTTCCATAAGTGTATAACTGAAAAGTACCTTTACTAATTTTTAAACTACATATATTTTTATAATCTCTAACTTATTAACTCTATATATTGTAACATACCACATTCCTCTTGTTTTGAAAAATAAATTGGCAATATAACTCTAAACATTTACACTGAGCTTTTTTCCATTAAATAATTACTGTTGTTAAAAGACATTTCACTGTAAAATTTACGTTTAGATTTTCTAGATATCTGAAATATTTATTACCTGTACAAAAATTTTTAGAGACCCAATGTTTTAGTTCATCACTACAAAATGCAATATAAATTTATGCACTCTGAACAAAAGGATCACACTATACAAACCATTTTATTCACTTAACAGATTACTACTTCCCACAGAGACAGTTCCATTTATGTTACAATAGCATACTCACCATGTAAATGTGTTAGCATATGCAAAATGTCATACTAACCATGAAGAACCACCTCATAATAAAACTCTACATTAATATGTAAAAAAGTGCCTATACATAGTATAATCACAGATATGCAGGAAACATGATCATTACATTTAGATCCATATCATATTACCTCTCTGTAAATAAAGGTGAAACACTGCCAAACATAATATAACAGGATTTCAAAAATAATGAGCACTTCACAAGTATTAATTAAAAGAAACCTGAAATAATTATACTCCAATGATTTCTAAATCTCAACTCCTTCCAAAAGAACACATGCACCAAGCTCATTAAAAGATAATTTGAACTGTCAATGGAGAACATCTCAAAAAACATATGTAGTATAAGCAGATAGAACCACATGTGAAAAATTTAAGATAAAATTATGTTCTAAACATTTCAAAAAATATTCTTCATTATTTTCATCAGCACCCACAGAAATTGCCGAAGCAAAAAAGTAACTCACCTGAAAAAAAGAATATATACTCTCAAATTATACAATTCAAATGGCAGGTTGTTGCTTTCAGGCACCAAACTCTAAAAATGGAAATAATAAAATTGTATTAACTTATTACAAACTTATTTCCTACACAATATACAATCATTATAGCATTGAAGAAGCATAACTAATAAGTTCCCCAAAATCCTCTACATTAAAACTAAATACAAAATTTCTCATTTATAAAAGCATTGTGCCACAGATATGTCACTTTTCCCCATGTTAAAATTCATGCACCTGCAACAGTAGGCTTTCATAACTAAAAGGCCAAGTCACAAAAAAACAAAAGCCTTATTTATGAAGACCTTGCGCCGCCAGTGCGTCACTTTTAGCATGGGAAAAGTGACGCACGGGTGGCGCAAGGCCGTCATAAATAAGTCCCCATGTCCATAGACAAAAAATACAGGGCCAGCATTATACACATGCAAGAAGTACACTTGCACAGAACCACAAAACCCCAAGGGCCACCATGTTAATATATATCCTTAATATAATAAACCTCTGAGAATGGATACATATTTGCGTGGCAGCCCATACCAGAAATTTGGCTTCCTCTGACCCCCCCACTCCCTCTTCACTAAACTCCGCACTCCACCCCACCCGGACCCCCTATTACAAACCCCTTACTACCCTCCCTGCCCAAGGCCACCTTGACCCTAGAACCGCCCCTGGTAAAGTTATAAGACACAGCATTACTAAAACTCAAAGAATAGGCAACAGGCAGATAAACTAAATAGTACATAAAGACACATATTTTTTACATAATCCCATTGAAAAACTTGTAGTATTTTTTTTCAATCTATCATGCAACTGGCCCTCTAGAACCGCTTTCAAAACGCCTACTTTAAACCTTTACATTTCATTTTTAAACCATACACTTTCAATTACATTTTTTATTTATTTACAATTCCTGTAATGTTACACACCTTTTCTAAAATACACCAGTCCCTGTTATTTATAAGGATTTTTTTTCATTCTTCATCAGTGATACTTTCCTAACATATAATGAAAATCACTGTAACTTTTCAAACAACAAAGCTAACGCGGTAAAAATAACTCTCCATTTGCTTTCCTTTAAGAATGTAGATTATCTACCCCACGCGTGCGATTCTTGATATTTGCATTTGGCAGCGAATACCGACCTTGAATCCGAAGACATGAACAAGAGCTCCATTGTCACATTTAAAACTTAACGTAGCATCTGCTCACACACATATCTTTCACTTAGCTAATATTCACAGAGAACAGCATTCGTGTAAAAAAAAAATTGACCTTCCATTAAAATTTGCTCAAATGACTCCCTTATTTTTTAACGCATCCTCCACTTCAAGACAGGCTATTTTTTTGATAACTACTAAGCAATATTTAAGTGACTAGTCTGCTAGAAAATTTATCAAGTCATTCTGCTCCTCTTCACTGCATAGCCGGCGACCTATTTCTGTGGAGTTCCTATAGAACCGGCAGTGCTGCGTCGTTTCCTTTACCATCTTGGTAAATTCAAAATGGATGTCCCTCCTCTCTTCGCAAACGAGCCGGACCACTTAGAACTATTTCGACAGAGGATGCTTCTCTACTACGGCACCTTAGCACTCTCAACTTTGAATACTTCATATCGATTATCATTTCGATATTCGTATTTCACCTGTGTGCAACCTGTATTTCATTGCCTAAGCTGTGATTTCATGTGGGCCCTGGACTTATGTCTCTGCAATTTGGTACCTCCTGAAGTGAATTACAATCAACTCATGAATCCGTTAATTGATCATGAAAAGCTTTGTTACAACGGAGGGTTTATGGCCTTTGCAGCGATACAAGGAGTTCTGGGTCATTGGAATATATTCGCAGCGGCTCAAGATTTCCTAACAGAGAGCTACATCGAAAACCCACCGAGCTGTCCTCTGATGGTAAAAGAGGCTCCGATAATAACAGATCATGAATGCTGCTTTCCTCTTTTCAATTGGATGGCTGACATGTTTTCAGATGATAACAGTGATTTCCTGTTAGAAGCAGTTGCTACCTACTTTGCTTACACAATGGACGGATGACTCTTTCCTAACAGAGAGCTACATCGAAAACCCACCGAGCTGTCCTCTGATGCTAAAAGAGGCTCCGATAATAACAGATCATGAATGCTGCTTTCCTCTTTCCAATTGGATGTCTGACATGTTTTCAGATGATAACAGTGATTTCCTGTTAGAACCACTTGCTGACTACTTTGCCTACACAATGGACGGATAACTCTTTCCTAACAGAGAGCTACATCGAAAACCCACCGAGCTGTCCTCTGATGGTAAAAGAGACTCCGATAATAACAAATCATGAATACTGCTTTTCTCTTTTCAATAGAATGGCTGACATGTTTTCAAATGATAACAGTGATTTCCTGTTAGAAGCAGAAGCTACCTACTTTGCCTACACAATGCTTCGATAACTCTTATGCAAGCCATTGACATTCTCATTTCCTTTTGCCTCCCTATATTCTTCACGTTCTTTTGGATATTTTCTTATGAAGAACAGACCTATTGGCTTTACTAACAGTGGACATTATAATTTCGTGCTGGTTAAATTTTGGTCTTTTATGTGGACTAAATTTTTTTCTTCAGCTACTCGATTTTCAACTTTATTTTTTTAAACTCTAATCTCAACAATTCTATTGCATATCTTATCTTATGTTATTTCAAACGTACTCGATGCAAAACTCGCTAATATATGCTACATGTGCCCTGATTAATGTGTACATATTAAACGAGTTTTTTATAACTGTAAACGCCATTTCGCCTCTCAACTGCTTATTTCCGCCTCACACGCCTCTGCTCCTTTAATTTTCCATAAAATTATTTTTAAAAAATACATAACAGAAAAATATGTTCTTTCAATAATATTTCCATTGTTTCTTGTGCTGTATTTCAAATGCAATACTGCAACCTTCAAAAGATATCTCAATACAGTAGTTCTCCTCAATAGTGATTTGCGCACCATCCAACAGATTACATACATGCACCTCTCGCCATTTTGTCGCTTTTGGCGCCTTTTTTTCCCCTCACACAGTAATATAACACAAACTTGATAGTGCTTCGCATGTAGACAGCTGATTGATAAACTGATGATGTATAACCACTAGCATTTTCATATATGGTTCCTAAACTGAAAGGCCAGAGACTTTCTTCCATTTATTAAAATATAATATACTTCCTTATAAGGGTGTACAATTAATTTTGCAAAGTATATTCATTTTTCTTCAACTATAGCGTTTGTATTCCATGTACTACTGACAATACCAATTACTGTGTTTTTTGCAATTTCTGTACTCATATTACATAATTATTTGCCTTTAAAACAGTGCATTTCCGAATAAACATTTCAAATATTCACGTTCTCTCTTTTAATCCATAATCTCAACTGAAATGATTAGATATTGAAAAAGTATTCATGTGTTCCACGTAACCTCAGCTGTACTAACTGAGGACCTTATTTATGAAGACCTTGCGCCGCCGGTGCGTCATTTTATTAAATGGGAAAAAGTGACGCACCGGTGGCGCAAGGCCTTCATAAATAAGGCCCTGAATGTTTTCTTTTCTCAACCTCACTTACTGATACTAGAACCTGCAAGCCTATAACGGCCCGTGAACTCTTTCTTAGTAGGTCGTGCACCGTACAGACAGTTGTACCTCTGTTAAAAAAAAAATTATTACTGTTACCAAGCACCGCCACAGTTCCGCTTGACTCAGAGTTAATCACTGCTCCCACGCTTCTACAGGCCAGACGCTATGTCGTATTTCACTCCTTATCACCCTTTCATCTCCACAATAACAAACAGTTCTCCACCAGCCACCAGAGAACAGAGTCAGATGCAGAGGCAGCAACAAGTGAAATACGACATACCCTCTGCTCTGAGAAAGCAACCAAGCGGTAATTGTGAAAGAAAACATTCAGTAGCGCTTTAAAAATAGCAATGCAATTAGATAATTATTTTTTTGAAAATGTTCCAATTACTTTGATAGGACTATCTGTGTGTGCCTCCACAGCAAACTTCCTCAGCCCGGACTGAAGGCAGACACAGACAGACACACACAATAACATAACACAGGGCAACGGAGATGGAAAACAGAAGGGACATGAAGATGCAGTCAAACTGCAAGACTGAGAGAGATACTTTTATACTCCGTTTGCTACCTCAATGTATGAACACATTTACTACACAAATCTGTGTACAACCTCATACTCAAAACTTTTCTGTTTATTTCACTCGACCACCTCCCTTTCTCACCCAACCAGTGCAAACCGTGACCAGAAACCGCACTATAATTTTGTCGTCTGCAAAAACTTTGTGAATACCTTAATCATTACCACTTTAGCCCCCTTCCCCTCCCTCTCGCCCCACCCCCACCAGTGCAGGCCACGGCCACCAACCACCCTGAAATTTTGTCGACTGACAAAAACTTTACGAATTCATTAACCATTAGCATTTTTTGACGACGGTATCACTAGTAATTTACCATTTCTCTCTCTTTCTGCATTATCTGTCTCTCTGCTAATATCATTTTTGCACTTCATGAACAACTTCTCTCATTATATATAAACGCTTCAAAATCTCAAAAATAATTACTCTCTATATAAAAAATATTTTATACTGCGTATTCAACATTTAAATGAAAAAATTACTTTTAGAAATACAACACATTATGACAGCCAAAAATTAGTTTTCTTTCAGGCTACGAGGAAAATCAATCATTGTTTATGACTAAACTATAATTTACGGTACATGACAAAACAAACTGTTACAGACTTACCTTTACCAATGCTTTGTACGATGTACAACAGTGACAGACACAAAACAGATATTCGTTTGACGGAACTGTCTATTAAGCTTCTATCACTGCAACCAAAATTCAATGGCACAGATATCCAGTCAATACACACTCATATAACTCTCTTCAGCCAATCACATTTCGTCACGCAAAATTGTAAAATCAAATTTACATTTCAATTGGTTGTCCTTCACAATATTTTCAATCTCACGTGAAAACACCCATCACCAACTGCCATCTCCGGCTGTTTCCATGGTAACACCTCATTCTGCACCTGGCTGAAGGCACAGGTCAAAAGTTCATGTCTCAACGTTCTACAGCAAACTAAGAAGACTCTTTTCCCTCCAGAAACACCTGCCAATCCACAGCTCTGTTACATGTCATTTTTTTCACACCCAATAGTACTTTTTGTTTAACATAAACATTAACATGCAACGTACTCTTCAATCTCCAGTTATTACAATCAACCAATCATTTTTATTTTTTTAACCACACCCAGCCTCATACTTTTTTTTTTATCCTTACTTTCAGCTTCTAACTACCATTCCACTTCCAGAACCGATCGGAGGACGACTACATATCCCTTGAAAATGAAGGTCTGGCTAATAGGACACAGTTCTATTCACTGGAGTGAAAAATATGGAGCAAGCAGACGAATTTGCAACCTTGGTTTAACAAATGTACACATAACGTGGATTGGCCAAAGAGGATTGAAATGTCACCAATTAATTCAATTGGTGAAAACTTTTATGCATCTCCCAGAACCAGACCTTATAATTGTGCACTGTGGTGGGAACGATCTAGGCACAATCACTGGGGTAGGTCTGGAAATGCTTCTAAAAGACACCTTTCGACAATTGATGACACTTTTTCCTCGAACTGCCTTGGTATATTCCAATATATGTCAAAGACAGAAATGGAATTGGTCCAATCAACATTGTGCACAAATTGAGAAAGCAAGGAGACATGTAAATAAATCTGTTTCTGATTTCCTCAGAGATTATAGCATGGGTTCTATTTACCACAACAACTTGCGTTACCACATGCAAGACATCTATAGAAGAGACGGTGTTCATTTCACGGATGAGGGAAACAGAATCTTCCTCTGCAACATCAGGCTCTGCATCGGTACTTACTTATAAATGCAGAAAACACTCAATTAACACAAGGGCTCTTTTCAGAGCCACCTTATATCTAAGCACTCAAACTTCTGATTTATCTCCATTTTTACACTCTTGTGAATAGGTGTGCGCGACCGGGTGCGCGCACCCCGCAACTTAAAAAAAATATATATATATATATATATCTTTTCACGTTTAAGAGCCTTACTGCACACCCCGAGAAAACCTACGCAGCAAGACTATCTCTACCTTCTCCCCTTTCCATGTTTCAACGCTTTGAAATGAACAATATATTTACTCGCAGTGAGAAAATGGCGGTCAACACTTCCTGATTTCCTTCGAATCGAACGTTAACAGACGTCACGCAGCAAAAAAAAAATTCCGCTCCCGCGCAGCCGCTTGGGTGCGCGCACCCGTGCGCGCGTATAGATATATAATTGACTTTAACTTTAATTTTCTCAGCAACTACTGAACGGATTTACACCATTCAAAAAAAAGCGTAATCTGCGAACCGGACTCTACAGTTTTACCAAATTTCTTATAAATCCATTCAGCCGTTCGACCTGTAGCCGAGTCTAAAGGTCCTATGGAAAATAACATGGAGAACACATGTTTTGGGACCCCCCTTTTATCTCAGCCCCCACTTGACCACTTTCAGGGAAGGAGCGCAGCGGACCGAGCCATCTTCTTTGAGAAATTCACTAAGATTCTTCAACCAGGGCCAAAGTTATTCTAAATAGAATGTTGAGGATTTCCTATGGAAACTAGGTCCTAACTATAACTACCTACTGGCGACCGCCAGTAGGTAATATATAAATGATTCAAACTACATATATATATATATACATATATATATATATATATATATTCACAGAAAAAACCATAGGTTATAGACCATATATAGTTAGGAATTTGCATTTACAAAACCTTGAAAATTCACTGAAAAAACCATAGGTTATAGACCATATATAGTTAGGGATTAGCATTTACAAAACCTTATTTTATTTGCACAAAACCATTGAAATTCCATATATAGTTAGTTGCACTAACTATATATCGCGGACCCGCAATCCACTGCTAATGATGTCACATATTACATCATTCATGACATGGTCAGTGACATCACTGATGACATCTCAAATGACATCACTGATGACATCACTGATGACAACACCCAGTGACTGTATGTTTCTGTAAAATTAAAATATGTCTTACATATTGAAGAATGAGTAGATGTATAAGTGTCTGGATGAAGGATTTAGTGGGTGCATGACTGACTGTATGAGAGAATGATTAAATGTGTCTCACTGAGTGCATGGGTTAGTGATTAAAGTGTCTTAATTTGGCAATCATTATATATGTTGTTCTGTAAAGTGATGCATGTTTAAATCAGTAGCTATATCAGTAACTATATGGGTTATTGAATGGTTGCCCAAGTATTTGTATGGGAGACTGAGTATGTGTGTGGGTGGCTGGGAGGTGTATAACTCTGTGCATAGATGTGTGAGCAGTTGATTCCCTAGTTGTATGGGTTCAAAAGTGCATGTAGAAACAGCTGTATGGATAGTTGACTGTGTGCATGAGTGTATTGGTGAGTGAATGGATATCTCAGTGCTACATGTAAAAGTAAGTACATATGTAAAACACAGTCCATGTGAGAGTTGACATATATAAATAACTGAACATAAGTGCCAGTGAATGTGAGAGTGGCTGTATGAATCATTGTGAACTTGTATCACGGATTGTATAAGAGAGTAAATATGTGTTAGTATATGTTTGAATAAGTAAGGTGTGTATAACTGTATAGTTGAGGAAATGGAGATGTGATTGATTCTTTGCATGACTGACTAGGTGTGTGAGTAACTCCATGGATGTGTGACAGTCTGTGAGTGCCTGTTTACACTGAGTGTATCTAAGGTTATATTAGAGTCTGAAGATGTATTATCACATAAATGATATCATCAGTGATGTAATCAGTAATGTCAAATGAGATGTCAGTGATGTCATCAGTGATGTCATTTGAGATGTCATCAGTGATGTCATCAGTGATGTCATTTGAGATGTCATCAGTGATGTCATCAGTGATGTCACTGACCATGTCATGAATGATGTAATATGTGACATCATTAGCAGTGGATTGCGGGTCCGCGATATATAGTTAGTGCAACTAACTATATATGGAATTTCAATGGTTTTGTGCAAATAAAATAAGGTTTTGTAAATGCTAATCCCTAACTATATATGGTCTATAACCTATGGTTTTTTCAGTGAATTTTCAAGGTTTTGTAAATGCAAATTCCTAACTATATATGGTCTATAACCTATGGTTTTTTCTGTGAATTTCATTGGTTTTTTAAAAGCTAATATCTATAGCTGTAAAATATATTCTTTATTAGGTGACGTATCACATAGCCCGTGAGACGCCTCATGATGCATCGCATAACCGTGACGTATCTTCTCTGCAGCGCAAATCAAACCCAAAACGTAAGCGCGCCAGAGCACGCTTAAAGATATATATATATTTTTTTAACCTTAATTAGACAAAATCCACACGTGCACATATCACAAACGTTCAAAAAACACAATATGTCGGACTCCCGTTACGCTGCCGGTTAGCTGCCCGGTTAACGTACCGGGAAGCACCTTTACCGCGAAAAATTGCATTTTTTTTCTTTTGCCCCGCAGGGAACTTTAATAGCCCCCTCATCAATCCTAGGGGTTCAGGAGGGGTCTGCCTTACCCCTTTCATTCATTTACACCTTTTTTTTTTTCACCTCTTGTCTCTCGATCCCACAGAGAGACAAGATGGCGGCCGCTCCAGACTGTTTACAATGTTAACAGCCAATCAGCTTCTCCTCAGACTCCCGTTACACTGCCGGTTAGCTTCCCGGTTAGCTGCCCGGTTAGCTGCCCGGTTCGCGTACCGGGACGCGTCTCTACGGCGAAAAAATCGGAATTTTTTTTTTTTGGGCCCCGCGTGGCTCTATAATATCCCCCTCATCAATCCTAGGGGGTCAGAAGGGGTCTACCTCACCCCCTTTCCTTCATTTCCCCCTTTGTTTTGGCCTCCTCTTGTCTCTCGATCCTACCGAGAGACAAGATGGCGGCCGCTCCTGACTGTTTACAATGTTGACAGCCAATCAGCTACTCCTCAGACTCCCGTTACACTGCCGGTTAGCTTCCCGGTTAGCTGCCCGGTTAGCTGCTCGGTTCACGTACCGGGACGCGTCTCTACGGCGAAAAAATCGGAAATTTTTATTTTTTTTGGGCCCCGCGTGGCTCTATAATATCCCCCTCATCAATCCTAGGGGGTCAGAAGGGGTCTACCTCGCCCCCTTTCCTTCATTTCCCCCTTTGTTTTGGCCTCCTCTTGTCTCTCGATCCTACCGAGAGACAAGATGGCGGCCGCTCCTGACTGTTTACAATGTTGACAGCCAATCAGCTACTCCTCAGACTCCCGTTACACTGCCGGTTAGCTTCCCGGTTAGCTGCCCGGTTAGCTGCCCGGTTCGCGTACCGGGACGCGTCTCTACGGCAAAAAAATCGGAATTTTTTTCTTTTTTTTTTTGGGCCCCGCGTGGCTCTATAATATCCCCCTCATCAATCCTAGGGGGTCAGAAGGGGTCTACCTCGCCCCCTTTCCTACATTTCCCCCTTTGTTTTGGCCTCCTCTTGTCTCTCGATCCTACCGAGAGACAAGATGGCGGCCGCTCCGGACTGTTTAGAATGTTGACAGACACCGGAGAGCCAATCAGCTGCGCTTCGCAAAGTTCCGATACGCGAAAAGTACGCGAACCGGAGCGCTGCCCGGAGCGCTGTTACAGATATATATCTTGTTTTAAACGTTAATTTCTCAAAATCCACTGAAGCACATATATTGAGACCTAGCAAAGGCACATCGGGCTAACAGTCCCTACAATTTTGCCAAGTTTCGTGCAAATCCATTCAGCCGTTCGGGCTATAAGTGAATCCAACCGCCCTATGGAAATTAACATGGGAAAAACACGTTTTGGGACCCCCCTTTTTTCTCGGCCCCCCCTTGACGAACACCCCCCAAATTTCCAGGAGCTGTTAAGAAACAAAATGTGCCATTTTCCTGAAAATTTCAGCCAATTCCGTCCACAAACGCCAAAGTTATTAGACATAGAATTTTCAGAAATGCCATAGGGAAAAAATCCTAACTATATATACCTACTGGCGACCGCCAGTAGGTAATATATATATATATATATATATATATATATATATATATATATATATATATATATATATATATATATATATATATATATGTATATATATATATATGTAGTTTGAATCATCACTATCGTTGCCGTACAATGGACAAAGCAAATCCAAAGTAGTGGTGCAATTTTGTTTGTTCTGTGCCCAGCACCGCCGCCGCCATAACGTGTTTCAGCCCACCTGGGGCCTTGATCACATGACACTGTTAGGGGAGCGGTTACAGTTTTTCAAACTGAAGGACCAAACGAGGTGACACACTGGTAATTCATAGACATGGAAGAAATACCAACCCATCAGTGACCACAATGTGTAAATACAAATGCATAAACAGGGTACGTTTTAAACCAGATATGTGCAAAGTAGAGCAAACCTGTTAAATATCACGTAATATGCAGCATAATAATATTTATATCATGCATACAATGCTCTAAAATTTAACGGAGGCTAAAAACAAATTTCATCGGATAAAATGCGACTTTAAAAAGTAAAACAAATTTAAAACTTTTCATAATAAATAGCAGCATTCTCCAATTATAATTGGTTGAAATACACTCAGTATATCAGCAATTTGATGTTTGGAATGAAGCCCAAGTGGGCCATTAACCACTATTCAATGTCATGCAACATAAAAACCAGTGCAAAATATACAAAGTCACATCAACTATAAAGTGCAAAACCATGTTCAAAATAGTGCATAATGTACAGTATAGTGAAAATATTCCTGTGAAAATATTACTTTAAAAACATTTGGAAGACAGCCATCAACGGACACAATTTTTTGAGGACTTATTCCTTAACTTATTATAGGTGCGTATAGAAATCTTCACTGGAATTTAATCCATGAGGTATTTTACAATCCATTTCTAGTATATACTTTGTCTCCAACTTGGGCACCAGTGACTCTCGGTCACCACCTCTTCTCAAAGATGGGATAGTGTCAATCATAAAGAATTTTGACTCAGTAGAGATTTTGGCATGAAGTTCTTCTAAATGCCCGGCAACCAGATAGGCAGAATCTCCATTGTTGATTTCCCGGATGTGCTGGAGTATCCTCTTGTGAACCTGGAGCATGGTGCTGCCCACATAGCGCAGGCCACAAGGACACACCAGCAAATAAACAGTAAATTCAGTTTTGCATGTCAATTTTTTGTGAATGAGGACTGGTCTATTGCTGAAGGGTGTTGTATATTCAATTTTACTAATTCCATTTTTGCAGGCCTTGCAAACTGCACATTTTATGAAACCTTTACTGGAGGGCAGCCAAGTGGTATTTGCTCTCACCTCAGGACTGCTTTTCACGAGGCATTTGCTCATAGAGCATGCCTTTCTATATGTAATACTAGATGATTGTGTCCAATTGAGACCCAAAGCTGGATCATTTTTTATCAATGCCCAGTTATTGTTGACAATTCTGCGTATTGTTTTATGATGGTTGTTATAGGTCAGGATCAATCTAGTCTGTTGTATTTTTTCAGATTGATTACCTTGGACAACTTTAGGTTTGCTAGTACTTGTGGTCTGCCTTGTTTGTTGGCTTTGACTATGGTTTTGTTGACCACCTCTGGAAAGTAACCTCTTCTTATAAATCAGTCTCTGCATTCTTTTTGAGCTTTAAGGCAATCAAAGTCAGTGTTGAAAATTCTTCTTATATGTAGCATCTCCACATAGGGGATGCTGCTAATAAATTATACAGGATGGTGGCTAGAGGCATGTAATATGGCATTGCCAGCCGTTGGTTTCCTGTACATTTTGGTCAGAAGTTGGTTATGCTGAATACTGATCTCAACATCAAGAAAGCATATGGAATTACTACTGACCAGACCAGTAAAATGCAAGTTCAGGTTATTATCATTGAGCTGCTCGATAAAATGTAGGGCTTCCTGTTCTGGGCCCCTCCAAATTATCAGCAGGTCATCGATATACCTGTACCATTTGATGACATTATGGCATATGATGTTGGTGAAGGTAGGTACAAGGACCTGTTCCTCCTATAGTCCCATATGCAGGCAGGAAAAGTTGGGGGAGAAACAGGCCCCCATAGCCACACCCCTCACTTGTTGAAACACCTGGTTTGAAAATATAAAGAAATTGTTTTCTAAACACATATTAATCATAGATTACAGCATTCTATTATATTCCAGATAGCAAATGGGCTTGGTATTCAAATAGTGCTCTATTGCGTTCAAGCCATCCTTATGATGAATACTAGTATAGAGGGATGATGCATCTAATGATATTAGCAAGTAATTAGGTTGCCAAATTATGCCCTCCAATTTTTGCAACAAGTCACCTATGTCAAGAATGAACGATGGAAGTCTCTTCACATGGTCCTGCAAGAAAAAATCCATATATTTGCTGGCATTCCCCATAATGCTATTGCAGGCTGAAATTATCGGACGACCTGGTGGTTTCAAATTATTTTTGTGTATTTTGGGTATAAATTAAACCACAGGCATCACCGGGTGGTCATTCTTTAAGAATTTAAATTCCTCAATCGTTAGCAATCCAGTGCTTTTCCATGCCAGCAAGTTTGTATAGAAGGTTTTCCATACCACTTTAACTTCTGCCATTGTGCTGCGTTTGTAACACTCCCTGTCATTCAATTGGCCAAGGGCCTCCTCCATATACATCTCTCTCCACCACATCACGACATTGCCGCCTTTATCGGATTGTCGGATAATTATGTTGTCATTATTTTTTGATCAGTTGGTAATAAGCATGATCACAGTAGTTATGACTTTTGATAGTATTGTCATGTTTTTTATGTAATGTTCTCAATTCTCGCGAGATCTTGTCATGAAAGACATCTATATTGTCCCTAAGCATAATCGGGCAAAATATTGACTTGGGTTTGAAGTTAGTAGGTGCAATACAAACATGGTTTCCTGTGCCCTGACTATTGGACATTACACCATTTTCATTTTCACATTGCAATTGAAATAGATCATGCAGCAATTCAGCATCACCCACTGTTAACATGAGCGGACTAAATTGGTAACGGTTGGAACCACTGTTCGTGTCATCCTTTGAAGGATGTAGAACTTACGAAGCTTTAACTTGCGCACAAACTTATTCATATTGATTCTGGTGTCTGCATAATTGAAATTCCTTTTGGCACTATATGATAATCCAAGTGATAACATTTCTTTTTTACTCAACGATACATTAGTTACATTTATTACTGTTTGAGAATCACAGGTGTTAATTGTCTGGTCTACTTGTGCCTCCATTGTTTTCTTGGTTTTCTGTTGAGTTGTTTGGTATTTGCGCTTGCGTTCTTTGCTGCACTGCCATCTTGCCCAATGCATCCTGTTGTTGCTTTGCTGTTGTTGGCACCTTGGGCACCGGAGAGAAGTGTTTGTTTTCGGTCTGGCGCATACAATCCAGCTCCTGAGCCAGGGTAAGTTTGTGAAACCCTAAGCGTTGTGCTAGATGCTGGTCATTATCAGACTCACTGTCTATGTTGGAGCTAAGATCAGAAACCAATGATGCAGTGGGAATGTCACAGCTTGCTACTTGTGGGGAGGATGGGATAGGTGTCATTTTCCTTGTTGCTTTCACGCTGTTGTATCTTTTGGCAAACGTGAACATCTGACTGTGTTCATAATCCAAATTATCCAGTTGGAATTTGTATGTCTTTCTCTTCTTAATTATTTCCTCCTCCTGGCAAACGTGAACACCTGACCATGTTCATAATCGAACTTATACAGTTGGAATTTGTATGTCTTTTAAGCATGGGCTGAAAATTCGTTCCGCTCTCGGAATTTGCGGATTTTCCAAGATTTCGCGATCCGCGAATCTCGCGAAATCGCGCTAAAATCCGAGAATCAGCGGGGACGAATTTTCAGCCAAGCACTTACAGGGTTACAGCAGCAAGTGCAAAAGTTGAAGCTAATTTTTTTTTACCTTTTACAAAAGGGTTACAAAGAAATTAACTTCAACTTGGGCACCTGCTGCTGTAAGCCTGTAAGTGCTTCCTGGCGCCTCGTTGCCTACTTGCAACTATTCTCTGACCCTGCTCTGACCCTTGAAGCAGGGTCAGAGAATAGTTACAGGTAGGCAATGAGGCGCCTGTCACGAAAATTAAACCGCAACAGGAAGCACTGACAGATATAAAAACAAGCATTTGCAATGCAATAGGTCTCGCATTAGGAAAGTTTGAGCTATTGGTCTTGTAAATGACAATTTTTTTATTTATGTGTTGGTTTTGAAAATAGCTAAATTAATAGCTTTGTCATTTACAATGCCAATAGTTATAACTTTCGCAAATGTGACACATATAGCATTTGTAATGCAACATGTTTTGTATTTACGTGACTTAGATGTATTGATATTACAAATTACAATGGCTTTTAATTTTTTTAAATAATTAATACTTAAATAAAAGTGATTTTAATTTATAATGACAATAGCTTAAACTTTTGTAAATAACTTTTGTGCAGATTATGTTCAGTGTATTTTATTGTGACGAAAATCCAAGAAAAGAAGTGAAATATTAACATCTTTTTGTAACATTTGTAATAAAGCTTGAAAGATTGAGAGAACATATTTGAACCAGTTGTTGTTGAATGGTTGCGCAGATTGATGCTGGGGTGGCACTGAGTGGTGTTGTTGTGGTGCTGTGGTGATGCTGGGTGTTGCTGTGGTGGTGCTGAGTGATACTGGGATGGTGCTGAGTGATGCTGGGGTGGTGCTGAGTGGTGCTGTAGTGGTGCTGAGTGATGCTGTTATGGTGCTGAGTGATGCTGTAGTGGTGCTGAGTGGTGCTGTGGTGGTGCTGAGTGATAATGTGGTGGTGCTGAGTGATGCTGTGGTGACACTGAGTGGTGCTATGGTGCTGCTGAGTGGTGCTGCTGAGTGATGCTGTGGTGCTGCTGAGTGATGCTGTGTGGGTGCTGAGTGGTGCTGTGGTGGTGGTGACTGATAATGTGGTGATGCTGAGTGATAATGTGGTGGTGCTGAGTGATGCTGGGGTAGCGCTGAGTGATGATGTGGTGTTGCAGAGGGCAGAAAGGCACAAAAAGCAGTCTAACAAAGGGCAGAAGGGCAGAAAAACAAGGGAAAAACGAGTCTAACAGAGGGCAGAAGGGCAGAAAAACAAGGGAATAACAGAGGGCAGAAGGGCACAAAAAACGAGTCTAACAGAGGGCAGAAGGGCAAAAAAACAAGGGAAAAATGAGTCTAACAGAGGGCAGAAGGGCACAAAAAACGAGTCTAACAGGGGGCAGAATGAATCCTGCCCTGCGTGTTTCTCCACGAAGATGCCACCTTTTTGTGCAATACCTCTACTCAACTGGAGTACTTTCTACTGTCTAATCAGTAAGTGCTCCCTCGTTGGCTAAATGTATAGGGGCAGATTTACAATAACTGGTGCATCCCCAGGGATGCACCAGTTATTGTGCGCCGCAACTCCGCCACCCATGGTGCGCCGCATTTTCAATGCGGCGCACCATGTGGCAAAAACGTCACAGATGCGTCACGCATCTGTGCCGTAAAAGCAGCACATTGCTGGAGCTGCGTCGCTCCAGCAATGCTCTGTGGGGCCCTATCTCCCCAATGTTGCGTCAAGCATTGCGCCTGCTTCAAGAAGGCGCAGGGTTTTGACGCAGCATTGGCCTAAAAGTGACTGAGTGAAATCTTGTAGATTTCACTCAGCCACTTTTAGGAGGCGTTCCTGCGCAGGAACGCCCTCCCCCGCGCCGAAACGCCTCCTGATGGTGCAGGGCTTTAAAACTTGACGCATCTATCAGATGCGTCACGTTGTTAATACCCAGCACCATGGCGCATCTTTTGTGCTGCCTCTGCATCACGAAAGTGATGCAACTGCGGCACCAAAGAGGCAAAAGCGGCTTGTAAATCTGCCCCCCAGTGACCATGTGTGCCTGTGCCTGTGTTACAGGCACACATGGTCACTGGAGACACATCTTCTGGCCCTTTACGCAGCTGCAGTGCAGTAAAAGCACTATACATTTACCCAATGAGAAAGCACTTACTGGATAAGCCAGTAGAAAGTACTCCAGGGCAAATCACAAAAAAATACACGATTTCATGGGAAAATTCACGAATTCGCTGATTTTTTTGCGATTTCACAGGGAAATCCGCGAATTCGTGGAACGCAAATTCGCAAATTTCACCCATGCTTAATGTCTTTCTCTTCTTAATTAGTTCCTCCTCATGATGCAGGCGTGCATTCATTTCCTCCCGGTGCTTGGTGATAATCAGCGCAACTGGAATTTTTTCTATTTCAGCATAAAGGACATCTATTTTTTTCTAAGTCCAATTCGATCACTCTCGGCGTACTTGACAAGAGTCTCCACCAGACGCCGAGAGAACTCCAGATTGCTTTCCGCCAATTCCGTTAACATACAGGGGTCTGGATTTTCATAGCTGGGGGTGAGCAATATGCGTAGCCCTCGTGATATCCAGCCCACTTCCAGATACCGGGTAAGAGAACGATGCTCCCACCACTTTGCCTGTTCTGCTTTGCTAAGCTTTTCAAGGTTTCTGAACAGTGCTTTAATGTTGGAGTTAGGATCCAGTAAACTGCTTAATGCAGAACTACGTGCACTTTCCCAACATGCCGCTTGCTGCCGCCTCCTGGCTCCTTAACATGTCTGCGGACATTGTGCTTGAAATTGGGATAAATGTTGTTCTCCGATCACAACCGCTGGTTGGATGCCGGCGTCTGGTACATGCACACTCCTTCAGTGGACACTCTGTTGGTGTCATGGATTGGCAGCAGCGCAAGCTCACAATCGCCTCTAACCTTTGTTCAGGGTGTCTGGCAGAAACGACTTCAGATGCTAAATTCTCCTCTCCCCGCCAACCACGGCACCCACAGTGGAAGCGAAACTCACTGTGCGCACACGTACCTAGCCGGGAAAGGGGAAGTGGATAAAACAATAAATGGGTAGCGATGATTCTTTGGGATGCCCTGGAGTCTGGTCACCAAGATGCGTAGAATAGCAGGAGAGGGCCCACCTGATTAGGGAAGAGTAATGAACACCATTAACACTACACTTCACGTGTCTTGGACATCTACTATTTAAACTCTGAGGTACCTCACTCACCGGAATCATACAAAACCCAGGCAGGGAAGAAAAGCACCACAGCAATCCTGCAAGACCAATGATTCTTTCTGTCAGGAGCTCAGGACTGCGGCAGGCAGTATACAAAAGTGTATCAAAGATAACGGCTGTTCAGTTGCACACCCGCTCTCAACTTATAGCCACGAAAATGAGTCAAGGAACAAAACAAGGAAAATAACTGGGATAATGTCTCTGTCTCTTGTGGCAGGGAATTCCCGATTGAAACAAAAACAAATCCGAAACTACGTCTCCCAGAAACCCTCTCGGGAGAACGTACAAGGGAAAACAGCACAGCGCGTCTTCATGCAGAACGCTCCCGCTACAGAGTCCTCCTTGTATAAGGTATTTGAACAGGCGATACGTCCCTTACCAATCCTATCTATCTGACTAGGGACGATCAAACAAGAGCGTAGACCACGAAAGCGAGCCCGCTTCCGTGATTGAAGTACTTATCAGAAGAGCGACGGGAATACCAGACTCTGGATGCTAGACGGCTTCTCACTCCTTGATATCATCTGGCTTCTCGCTGGAATCCGGCGGGGAACACCTTCCGCCACTCCGACTGTCTCTGGAATTCAAATTGACAAGCACCGTCCGTGACGATGGGAGGTGCTAATATGCCCTAGATCCCATGACTCTTCCTGCTTGCCCCTTGGAATGCTGGTCAATGTAGTTCACTCGTCCTCTCCTACACACATCCCCACACGCATACCATCTCCGGGATCTAGATAGTAAAACCATCCCTCGTCCCCCGGACACCGCAATCGCTACAGTTTGGCAATCGGCAGACACCACGTACTTGACGATTGGTTTTGTCTATTTGTCTATTTGCTTGTTGTCTCCAGACACCAATACTATACGGTTGTGTTTAGAATCAAATTACACAAGATTTATTTAAATGTCTAAAGTGTTTACTAATGTTGGTGGCAGCAATATGTATTGTTTTCAGTATAATACAACATGCTTTTACTCCACTCTGTAATGGCAGATGCATTACCCGACTGTATCATGTGACCTGTATCCATGGCAGCCATTGCTTGTTGTTGTTAACTTAACCTGCCGGTAATTCAGAGCAATACCGTGTGAGCAAGACACTAGTTAGTGTCGAAACGCGTAGCGTATTTTGAGAATAAATCAGTTTTGGAAACAGCCTGCTTCCAAGTGCGCATTGCTTACGAGC
This sequence comes from Lissotriton vulgaris, assembly GCF_964263255.1. Lineage (NCBI taxonomy): Eukaryota > Metazoa > Chordata > Amphibia > Caudata > Salamandridae > Lissotriton > Lissotriton vulgaris. The sequence goes on from NW_028243642.1 coordinate 45,742, forward strand.
GCTTTGAGGATTTTGCATAGAATTATAACTGCATTGGTTCGCCATTTAACTGCGCCACCTGACACGGGAGCAGATCTCAGCAGGACCCTCTTTGTCTTTGTATTGAAATTGAGAGATCCAGTGCCGGCAACTGTGAGGATTCAAGCATCGCCAAATAAACCGGGAACGTGCAGCTGCCTTCTCCCAACCAGTAAGCCCATCTTCATTTAGCTACGGTTCCAACAGGAAGTAGCGGGGCAGGAATGCGCTGTGGGTCCCAGCGGGGCAGCGGCTGTTGGGGAACTGGGCGCCGGTGTATGGGAGGAAGGCAGGACGGATAAATACACGGGACATCTGATTACAAGATACTGGTGATATATAGAGACTATCTGTATTTCCTAGTGCACAGTGTACCGGATTTTTGCGAGTGGCATCAGGAACTGCCCAGAGGGGCGGGGAAGCATCGGGACTGTTATTATTAAAAACATTTACAAACAGGGCGGTACCAGATACCGCGGTTATTCTCAAAGTCTCTGACGCCTGGGAAAAACAATAACAATTACTGTGATCATTACAGTACAGAATTAGCAGAGGTACCTACATCCAGTGGATATGGAAGATGATGATGAAAGAAGAAAGGAGGCAGCCAACTTGTTTGCTAGAGAGCCTGGTAAAGGTGGTACATAAATTGCGATCATGGATAAATCAGAAACCAACCAATTAGGTTCCCAACTACGCAAATATGAAAAATTTTAAAAACAAGAAAGCGCACGATGGTGAGAAGCAACCTCACTCCAGGACTATGTGGAGAAAGAAATGGTCCCAAGGGGCTTAAGGATTTACATTACCCCTTCCCATGAATCCCCTAATCAAATGATGCTGGAAGAATGGGCGAATAACTCTACAGCAAGCTCTAGAAATATGCTATGCATACTTATTAAGTATGCTTGTCAAGAGCGGGAAGAGATTTTGAAACAACTGAAAGAACTAGAGGAGGAATTAAAAAATAGCCCAAAACAGGATATCATTACCAAATTTAAGGAAGATCTTAAGGGGAGATTGAAGAAACACGAGGAAGACATGAAATATCGCAAACAGAGGAAACTTCACAGGGATTTTGGGGATTATGAGAGCGGACGGATCCTTACATATAGCCCCAAATATGACTACCTCTACAAACAAAAATTAGAGGAAGCGAAAGCACCAGAAGGAACATTGCCGGGAGTAGAGTCATCTACACCCATCATCTCAAGTGGTTCAGATACTGACACTTCAAGGCAAATGACAAGCACTGCATCTGAAGTTGAAATAACAAAGAAACCAGCGACTTTTTTAGACGAGTTCGAGTATTGTGAACCAGAAGGAAAAAGGAAGCAGAGCTAGCTCAACCACAGACGTTCCAGAAGAACCAAAAATGAGGGCGACCAAAGGGAAGAGCAAGAGGCAGGGGAGATCAGGCCAGAGAAGACTCAAGCTCAAGCAGAGGAGAATTCAAGAACACAAAACCAGTGGGAACCAAAAGAGGTGGTTACAACAAAAGGAAGTAATCATGTATGTACAAATGGTAAACAAAACTATAATCAACCTTTCATCCAGGACACTTTCATTCAAAGAAAAACAAACTTTATGTTTAGGTCTGACTTTTTGTCCCACTGAACTCTTTGATTATGGAGACACTAGGGTAGATGTGTTTAAATGTATTCGCAAATTGAAATTGTCTAAATGGCACACCCTAGGTCCTAACCTGGTGGGCTTTGAACCCAGTGAGAATAGTGAGTCTACACAACTCCCAGAACTTATGGTAGGGGATGCTAACATGTTACAAACCGCATATTCTTTAGCTAACATCCCTTCCTATGATGACGATGACACTCAAATTGTGGGCCTTAGAGAAACAAGAACAGACAGGGCTGCAAATACCTCTTTTAAGCCCAAATCTGTTTTTTGTCCTACACTACCTCATGATTCAATTGACACTTTCCATGAGGTGGTCACAAAAGAACTTATAAAGTTTAAACACAGAAACTATAATTCAGCCAAAGGGAAAGTCATTCTTTTGTTGGCAGAAGATCGTAATGTTATTCTGAGACCCTCAGACAAGGGTGGAAATATTGCCTTGTGGGGGAGAGACTTGTATGTCAAGGAGGCCCTGAGACACCTAGATGAAAATATCTTCTATTGTAGAAGTAATATTAGAGCCTATAATGAAAGCATAACGAACACATGGGACCAACTTATGGAATGGTGAGGAGAGGGTTTACTCACTTGGCAGGAATTTCGATTTCTGAAGAATGAGTATCCTAAACTTCCGATTTTTACCTCCTGCCTAAAATTCATAAGGACTCTAGGGAACCTCCAGGCAGACCCATAGTATCATCCATTGGGAGTGTTAATGGAAATCTATCTAAGTATATAGATCATTTCCTCTGAAAATACGTATGCTTGCTGCCTTCATACACTAAAGACACAACTGACTTTCTTAACAAAATAAGTAATGTACAATGGACAGAGGGATCTCTGCTCATCACCATGGACGTTAGTGCACTCTTTACCATCATCGACAATGTCCAAGGAATGGAAGCGTGTTACCACTACCTGAAAAACAGAAACATAGGTTATCTTGAACACACTAACATGCTTATGCAAATGCCGAAAATATGCCTCAGAAACAACTTTTTTATGTTGGATAGGCATATTTTCAAACAGATCCGTGGCGTGGCTATGGGCTCGACCTTTGCTCCTAGTTTCGCTAATCTCTTTCTAGGCAAGTGGGAGGCGGAAATTAGGAGGGATGAGAACCTTACAGATGACTTTACTAAAGTCGGTATCTGGATCAGATACATTGATGATTTCTTCATCGAGTGGCATGGCACATATGCTGAAGCAGAGAGCTTCATCGAGAAATTAAACATCAATGAGTACAACATACAGCTCACCTATAAAATCAGTAGTGAGTGTATAGAATACTTGGATACTGAAGTGAAAGTGGAGAATGGTTCCCTGGTTTCTAGACTGCATAGAAAGGAAACTGCTAGAAATAGTCTACTGCACGCCCTCAGCGCTCACCCCGAGCCATTGAAATGGAGTATACCCTTTGGGGAGCTTCTGAGGGCAAAAGGAAATTGTAGCAGTAATGACGGCTTCAGGTTAGAACAAGAAACCATGCTGTCTAGATTCAGAGAGAGGGGTTATCCCGAGTGAGTTCTGAAAAAAGCGGTCTCTAAAGTAGTGGAAATAGAGAGATCAGAAACCCTGAAACCCAAGGATAAGAATGATGGCGAGGGGAATACCACCAGGGATCAGATCAGTTCCGCAAAATTCTAGCTGACAACTGGCCAATCCTCAAATCTGATAACATTATAGGCCCACAATTAAGGGACAGACCACTCATCACGTACAGAAGAGGTAGGAACCTGAGAGATATCTTAGTGAGAGGAGATATCAGTGACAACAAAACACAACACATAGAAGGCCTTAAAGGTTTCTACCCATGTGGACACTGTAGGGCATGCAAACAAAGCTTTATGGTGAAGGAGATTGACATCCCAGGAAATCCACAACCCAGAAAAATAAAGCAATTTCTCACGTGTAATTCCAACTACGTTGTATGCGTATTGGAATGTCCCTGTCTCAAGAGGTACATGGGGAGTACTATTTGCATGGCAAAGAAAAGAGTACAAGAGAATCTGAGAGCAATAACACACATAGATGCACGCTACCGCATAGCAAGACATTTTCAGGAACACCATCAATCTAACACCTCGCTGTTGAGATATTTTGTGGTTGAACAGGTTAACATCAGTAAAAGAGGAGGCAGCCGGGAGCTAGCATTAAGAAAGCGGGAATCCAGATGGATTATGGACCTCGAGACTAGATTCCCGGGAGGCCATAATCTTGATGAGGAACTTGCAACCCACCTACATGAGTAAATGAGAGGTGGCAGTAATTGGTGTACAAGAGTATATTTATATTTTCTGTTTCAATAATGTATTTAGTGTATCTCTCTAGATAATATGTACATAATGTGATCACAGTATAATGAATATATGATTTTATGATAGTTGATTTTAACATGCAATTTTATGTGTTTTTTCAGGGGAAAAGGAAGGGAACATTCACTTCACTGTTTTGCACTTCACCGTTTCCCTACCCTTTTCTTCATTTGGATCGAAGAAACCACAGCACTAGAGTAAGAAAAGATATTTCACTTTTTTCTGCACTTATTTTTCGTATCTATTCCGGCACTGTTTCGACTATACAAGACTGTTAGTCACCAACAGCAGCAGGGCACCACTGTTTATATGTCACTGCCAATCAAGCATGCACTTTTTTCATCTACCTTTTCGTCTAGCTTTGTCTGAGGAACTTGGAATGAGGGGGTAACCTTTATGGGCTTGAGGTACTATACCTTATACTTCGCCATGTAAGCCTTTGAATGGATCAACTTCCTGCAATTACCGTGGTTTGGAAGTTAAGAAGCCTCAGGATTTTCTCTTCTGTATATAAATATAAATGTACATACACTTATGTGGATGTATATTAGTTGAGAAACTTTAGGGAGGTTCTTCACTGTATTTGAGTTCAGGTACTATACCGAGGGCAGTCAGTTAGAACCCATGTTTGGCACTCAGCAGACACCACGTACTTCACTATTGGTTTTGTCTATTTGTCTATTTGCTTGTTGTCACCAGACACCAATACTATACGGTTGTGTTTAAAATCAAATTACATAAGTTTTATTTAAATGTCTAAAGTGTTTACTAATGTTGGTGGCATCATATGTGTTGTTTTCAGTATAATACAACATGCTTTTACTCCACTCTGTAATGGCGGATGCATTACCCGACTGTATCATGTGACCTGTATCCATGGCAGCCATTGCTTGTTGTTGTTAACTTAACCTGCCGGTAATTCAGAGCAATAACGTGTGAGCAAGACACTAGTTAGTGTCGAAACGCGTAGCGTATTTTGAGAATAAATCAATTTTGGAAACAGCCTGCTTCCGAGTGTGCATTGCTTACGAGAGCTTTGAGGATTTTGCATATATATATATATATATACTTTCA
>NW_028243644.1:0-13730 GCF_964263255.1 Lissotriton vulgaris
AGTTTAGTGGCGGCTTTAGCTTTTTACCTTTGAGGGTCTTGGTGCTTTGCGTGACTCTGACGTCCTGGCACTCTCTATAGAGCCTGCCTCGCGGCCGCTGGGATTTCATACTGCTAGACACGACTCAAGGGCAATCCTAACACAGGAATCCATTCAAAATCATGGACTGGGCACGTAGGAATAATAAATAAAAATAAAAATCAAAGTCCCTCCACAGGGCTGAAAAATTACTGCAGCAGCCGCCTCCCCCCCCCCCCCGCTTCCCCCACCTTGTATGTATTATTAAATCAGATCTAAAACGGCTCTAACCTCAACAATTAATTTGAAATGGTGTACATGTTGGAGTCTTCCTGAATTCTTCAGATTACCCGTCCGTCTCCAGCATCCTTTAAGGCAGATATAGGATAATTTCCCCATGAACTGGGTGTCTTCCCTTTTCACCTTGTCCTGAAGAAAACCCGCCATAACGCCTTCCTAAATAACGCTTACGTCTGAGTTGAAACATCGACGTTCGCTTGGGGTTCAGTTCCATCAGGTCTTCCGGTTCTAAATTAGCAAGCAATTGTGCAACCTACCAGAGACACTTGATTCCTCGTTATACTGACAATTCTTGAATAATTTGTACATATTATGTTTATTTCACCCATGTATAAATGACACTTATTTCACCCATGTCACTGAGCACTTTTTTCACTATATTTAATGTCACTTCAGTCTTTAATTGAAATGTTGGCAGCCTCATTGAAAAATGTAAAAAAATACTGTGTCTCAGAACAAGAAGTAAATACTCTTGACGCAGCGTAAAATTGTCTGTCTCTTGTGTTTCGGCTTAACCACTTAACCACATGGCTGCTGTGGGGATTTTTCCCCTGTGCTGGGAAACTCTTGATGCCATTATTCATGACGAGCTCAGCTCGTCATCAGCACACGACACCCGTGGGTGATGACGAGCTGAGCTCGTCATCAGCAGCGAAAGGGTTAAGCATTATTGCTACAAGCTGAAATGTATGTTTTTTGATTAAGCTCATTAATCTAGAAGCAAGTGTCCTTACACTACAGAACCAATTCTAGCTTTATGTCTAGATGGCCAGGTTCTGAGGGACACAGGGCCACCCCATTGTTACTATGCGTGATTTCAACAGCAGCGTGATCTGGGTGACGGGAACCGTGCCGCTGGGAACGGCAGGCGGAGCATCTACTGCCTTGCTCGACCTGTGCAGGGTAGGGTGACCAACTGGCATTGGTGCAAATTCAGGACGGTGAGTGTAAAAATTCAGGACAAAGGGTCAAAATTCAGGACACAAATTCAGGACAGGAGGTCAAAATTCAGGACAAAACTTCAGGACAATAGGTACGTTTTACAGACACATCAGAGGTCGCGTAATAGTATATAAGTAAGCCCAGCCATTTCCAAACATATTCAACCATTTATAAACCTATCCATCATGTATCCTTCCATCTATCATTTCACTCATCCATCCCTTCATCCATCCCCTCATCCATCCTTTCACTCATCCTCCATTATCCATCCATCCATCCACCCTTTCACCCTATCCATCTGTACACTTATCCATCCACTCTTCATCCCATCCATCCATTCACTCATCCATTCAGCCATTTACCCTTTCACCAATCCAGCCATCCTTTCACTTACTAATCCTTCCACCCATCCACTCTTTTAGTCATCCATCCATCCTCCCTTTCTCTCTCCATCAACCCTTTCACTTAGCCTTCCTTCCATCCATCCATCCACTCATCCACTCATGAATCCATCCATTGCCCCTATCACTCATCCATCTATCATTTCACTCTTTCACACATCTATTCATCCTTTTGTCCATCTACCCTCCCTTTCACTCACTTATCCATCCTTACACCCACCCTTTCACTCATATCTCCATTCATTCACCCTTGCACTTATCAATCCATCAATCCATCCATCATTTCACTCACCCACCTACCCCCCCATCATCCACCCACCCACCATCAACCCACCCACTCATCCATCCTTTCACCCACCCACCATCCAATCGACTGATCCATCCTTTCACCCACCCACCCACTCATCCATCCATCCTTTCACCCACCCACTCATCATCCATCCATCCATCCTTTCACCCACCCACTTATCCATCCATCCATCCTTTCACCCACTCTCCATCCATCCATCCTTTCACCCACCCATCATCCATCCATCCATCCATCTGTCCTTCCCCTCATCATCCATCCATCTATCCCCTCATCATCCATCCATCCTTTTCCCTCATCATCCTTCCATCCTTCCCCTCATCATCCATCCATCCTTTTCCCTCATCATCCATCCATCCATCCATCATTCCCCTCATCATCCATCCATCCTTTTCCCTCATCATCATCCATCCATCCTTTTCCCTCATCATCCATCCATGCCTCTACTGAAGAAGCCCGGAGCCGACCCTGCAGTCCTGGCGAACTATCGACCCATCTCCCTCCTGCCCTATTTCTCTAAAATCCTGGAAGCTCACGTCACCGCCTGTCTCTCACAGTTCATCGAGAGCGCCAACTTTCTCGCGGCCAACCAGGCCGGCTTCAGACCCGGCCACTCCACGGAGGCAGTGTTCTTGGCCGTGTTGGATGCCCTGAGAGACGGCGCTGACAAGAGTACCCCCCAGGCCCTGGTACTTTTAGATCTGTCGGCCGCCTTCGACACAGTGGACCATAACATCCTCCTCCACCGTGTCGAACAGGCCGGCATCCAGGGCCTGGCGTTGGCATGGGTCGAATCCTTCCTGACCGGGTGGTCTCAGACACTCAGCTTGGGCACCTTCAGGGCACCTAGGGAACGCTCACTCTGCGGGGTCCCCCAGGGCTCCTCCTTATCCCCTCTTCTCTTCAATCTGTACCTCCGACCTCTTCTCTTTTCTCTGAGGCAGTGGGACGTCACTGTCTTTAACTACGCTGACGACCTGCAACTCATCTTTCCCCTTAACTCTCCTTCTGCTATCTCTAATTTCCAGGCGGTTATGTCCCACATCCTCCAGTGGATGAGCCAGAACCAACTCAAACTGAACCCCGGGAAGACGGAGCTCCTTCTCCCGGGCAAGAGCTCTATCCACTGGGGTCCGCACTTCTGGGCGGCAGAGCTTGCCCCCCCCCCCCCCCCCCCATCGCTGTGGCCTCGGTGAAGAGTCTTGGGGCCACTATTGACTCCGAGTTATCCCTTAAGCCCCAGATAGGGATGGTGGTCTCTTCCTGCATGTATCAGCTGCGCAGGATCAGGAAGGTGGCCTATCTCCTGACTCCCGAAGCCCTGATACAAGTCATCATGGCCCTTGTCCTCTCCAGCTTGGATTTCTCGAACTCTATCTATCACGGTCTGCCTAAATCTTTTCTCCTCAGACTACAAATTGTTCAGAACCAAGCGGCGAGATTGGCTTTCGGGATCCCAAAATGGCAATCCGCCAGACCTCTCCTCACTAAATTGTATTGGCTTCCTGTCATCTCGAGGGTAGCCTTCAAGATCGGCTGCCTCACCTTCAAATCCTTGACCGGTCCCTGCCCTGCCTTCCTGAAATCCCTTGTCAGTCCCTATTGCCCTTCACGTAACCTCAGATCCGCTCACCTTCACCTCCTGGTTGTCCCCCCTATCAAACTCTGTAGATCTGGAGGTCGGAGATTCGCACACTTAGCCCCCAAACTCTGGAACTCTTTCCCTTCCCCGCTCAAATCCTCTAATTCTCTCACTCAATTTCGTAAATCTCTAAAAACTTGGCTCTTCCCACAATCCAGCTAACTTCTTTCGCCCCCTCTGCATCAGATCAGCGCCAGGAAACCCACAGTGACAGTGTGCTTTACAAGCATACCTTAACATAACATAACATAACATAACATCCTTCCCCTCATCATCCATCCATCCTTCCCCTCATCATCCATTCATCCTTTCACCCCCCCTCATCATCCATCCATTCCCTCATCATCCATCCATCCATCCTTTCACCCACCCCCTCATCATCCATCCATCCACCCTTCTCCTCATCATCCATACTTTCACCCACCCCCTCATCATCCATCCATCCATCCATCCATCCTTCCCCTCATCATCCATCCATCCATCCATCCTTCCCCTCATCATCCATCCTTTCCCGTCATCCATCCATCCTTCCCCTCATCCATCCTTCCTTTCATCCATCCTTCCCTTCACCCATCCATCCATCCCATCCATTTATCCTGCCCCTCATCCATCCATCCTTCCCCTCCATCCATCCATCCATCCTTCCCCTCCATCCATCCATCCATCCTTCTCCTAATCCATCATCCTTCCCCTCACCCATCCATCCATCCCATTTATCCTGCCCCTCATCCATCCATCCATCCTTCCCCTCATCCATTTATCCTTCCCCTCATCCATTTATCCTTCCCCTCATCCATCATCCTGCCCCTCATCCATCCATCCTTCCCCTCCATCCATCATCCTTCCCCTCATCCATCCTTCCTTTCATCCATCCTTCCCCTCACCCATCCATCCATCCCATCCATTTATCCTGCCCCTCATCCATCCATCCTTCCCCTCCATCCATCCATCCATCCATCCTTCCCCTCATCCATTTATCCTTCCCCTCATCCATCCATCCTTCTCCTCATCCATCATCCTTCCCCTCATCCATCTTTCCCCTCATCCATCATCCAGCTACCCTTCCACCCATACATCCAGCTATTTTCATTTTCTCTCCATCCTTCCCCTCACTCATCAATCCATCCATCCTCTCTCATTAGCCATTTTTTCAATCTTTCATTCATCCATTCACCCTTTCACTAATTCATCCAGCCATTCACCCATCCCTTCACTTACTTACTCGCCGACCTTTCCATATTAATTTTGAGCTGAGCCCTTTTGAGAAGAGGCCCATCAAGAACTTCACCCTCGCTGCAGGGGCCGTTCCAGGACTGGGACAGAAGCCACCCAGGGCGGAGACAGGATCCACCACAGGGGGGGGACAAGAGTCACCCCAGGCATGGGGTGGACTGGAGCCACAACATGGGGGGTCAGGAGCCATCCCAGGCGTGGGGTGGACTGGAGCCACCACATGGGGGGACAGGTGCCATCACTGAGGAGAGGGCAGGAGCCATCACAGGAGAGGGAACAGGATCCACCAGGGTGGGCACAGGGGTGGGCATGCAGTATTCTAGTATCATCTTGGGCTCCTCGCCCCCTCCTGCACAAGACAACAAGAAGACAGGCTCTCTGTCCAAAATGCCATCCCCCACTGTGATGTACAGCACTTACAGGAGATACTCTAAGAGAACCGATTGAACTGATTGTCCTCCATACTTCTTTCATCAGTGTGGGTGCGATTGTGCCATTTCTTTATTTTCTTACATTATAGACTGCATGTTTGAAGAACCGAGGTTTGCTTACAAATTAGTGACAGTAATTAAGCTCGGTGAAGAGAAGCAGGTGCTGCCTCAGTGTAGTCAGGGGTGTAATCTGGCCGAGTCTCGGATGTTTGGGGCCCTGGGTAGAAATGGAATGTGCGAGCCCCCCTCTAAATAGCAGATACAAGACGCATTCAGGGCTGTTTGCATGTGAATGGATGCCCCCTGCTCCTGAACCTGCAGCCCCACCCTCTCAGACACCTTCGAAGCACCTCTTAACAGCTCATCAAGGGCTGGAGGTGTGAGGGTTGCCATCCCGCTGTGCCTCTCCAATGCTGCGGGGGTCTGAGCTTTCATACAGCATCGGAGTCAAGAAGGGAGGTGGGGGCAAGCTGTGCCCGGTTAAAATTACGGACAAATGGCGTCCGTTAAAGAATCCTTCACGGACAACGGACAGACAGCCAAAATTACGGACTGTGCGTGAAATTTACGGACGGTTGGTCACCCTAGTGCAGGGCTGCAGGTCAGGAATCGCTTGCAGGGGCGCTTGGGAGCTGCTATGGCAGGAGCTAGGCTCGTACGTCATCAGCGCAAGTCGGGCCGACATGCATCTTCAGTTTGCGTTGTCGTAGAAAAAAAACGGCATCATGGAGTCAGTGCAGATAGCAGCACATTCATCCCCGCCTCATCGGCAGGGGACTTGCACCCTGATTCATCAAGCCGAAATGGGCTCGCAAAGGGCCAGATTCTCAGAATCTGGCCCTTTGCGAGCTCTATTTTTGCATTTGGGATTCATCATTCCAAATGCAAAAATCGGTAATAGCGATTTCGCTATTTTGCGATGAATTACATTTAAGGAATCTCAATTTGAGATTCCTTAAATGCAATTCATCATCCATTTTAAAATTGCGAATTCGCAATTTCGGCCCGCTATTTACCTCGAGGTCAAACCTCATGGTAAATACCGAAAACGTAGAAAAATGCTTTTAAAAGCATTTTTCTAAGTTGCATGTTGCACACACACATGTCCTTTGGACATGTGTGTGAGCAACACCTGTTCGTATTTACTTTTAAGGGGTGCTACAGGGTGTCCTTTGGACATCCCTGGCACCCTTCAAATCGCTATCTTATTTGCGATTAGCAAATTGCTAATCGCAAATAAGGAATACTCCCCATTCATTCCTAAGGGCCTTTTGGCCCATAGGAATGAATGGGGAGTTATTCCTTATTTGCGATTAGCAATTTGCGAATCGCAAATAAGGAATATGTAGGAATCGCTTTTGTTTTTGTGATTCCTACATGAATGCCGTTTTGCGAGTCTGGAATAGCGATTCCTTATGATTCGCTATTTCAAACTCGCAAAACGGCACTCAGATGAATCAGGCTGATAGCTCCCTACCGGCCTCATCGCCAGTGTAGCGGGGTAGAGAGCCTGCATGGCCCCACATAGGCAGGCTTATCACAGCGCTGTAAATAATGGACTCACACACAGTGCTCATGGGTCGGCGAAGATGCTGTACAGCCTTACGCCTGCCTATTTATCTCCTCGGGCTGTGCGGAGTAAGATAAGTGGAAACTATGTTTAGTAGAGGCCGGATGGCCATCTACGGCTCCCAATATTGGTGCCACCATTATCATTACAACAACCACTATCATGACTGCCATTGACATACGTGTATAATCATGGGGTTGGGGGAGGCAGAGTGAGAATCCTTTCAGTCTCCGTAGTTAACTTTCATAATCAGAAGGGGGAAAGGATCACTTGTCCTGCTTAAACCTTGGGTTCACAAGTCGAGGAACTGGTATCTCCCAAACAAATATGACCCTCATACACGTGTATGTTGGTAATTTCTCTTCGGCGGTATATACTGTGTCCCCGCTTTTCTACACGTGCGTGCGTAATCATTGAGTCATTTTTTGTCTTGTGCACCCTCCACCAGGAGGTTTTGCCTTAGGTTTAAGGCAGTAGTGATCGTGGAAAGTGGGGGGTCTAGTGGTGGTGTTGTTATTAAGAAATCCAGACAGCCAGACAAAGACAATTTAATAAGTCTGGATTCGGACTACGATTAAAATTTCTGGTGCACTTTGCGAATTGATAAGGGATTCGAGTGCACTATGTAAGATTTTTTAAAAAGAGGTCAACATGTTTCAGCCTTTGGTAGTCAGAGGATCTATAGGCTTTCGTCAGTACCAATGGGGGTGAGTGAATAGTGAAAAACTGTGAGAAGAATAAAGGGTTATTGACCTGAATCTTCGTGACTTAAGGTTTCATTGTACCTGTAAAAATAGAAAACATACACACAAACAGCGACATACAAGGAGATGGGGTATGGAGAAACACATAATTATGTACAATAGTACCTTTATCTTTGTAAGGAACTAGAAAATGGCAATACTTCCCGTCATACTCATTTCAGGCGTCAACTCTTCCATTATCATACTTCGGTAGGCAGGGGCGAATCGACTAATACTGTAGTGGGGTGCCCATAGTTCTAACGTTATCACTGTGCGTGATCTGTAGTGGAAGATGTTATACAATGTGGCCGTTTTGTGATTGCGTCTAAGTACGCTGCAGACATTCCGATTTGCCAAATATTCCGAGCGTGTGGTGTTTTTTGTGCCGATAAGAATATAAGCATGCTTATTGTGACCAAAAAGTTTTCCACGAGTCGTTAGCTCAAAGTTTGGTAATGCGTGACTGCGTTTGTATTGAATACGCTGTGCGTGCTTTCATTAATAGAGCATACCTTATTAATTCTGGAAATTGCTTCCTCGGGGATTTAGGCTGATCGAGAGAGGCCTTGCTAAAGGGATATTAAGAGGAAGGAGTTATCGGGCGCGCTCTCTCACTTACGGTTTTCTGTGTGCTCATCGCGCATAGGTCTTCCGATTACCTTAGTGCCTTCTTACTCGGTCCTGGCAGCATGTGCTGACTCTGCCTGTCATCTCCCGGAACTACAGCGTGATGCAGTTCCGGGTGGATTTGTACTCTGTGGCAGTAGCGCTAGAAGAAATACTGCAACATGTAGAACGAGCTACAAGAGGGGTTTATTTATGTTCTATGGCACTGCACTCATTAAAAATAAATTAAAAATAAAGTGTACAAATTAAGTGTTATTATTTAATTCGTTGGGGGAAAATTAAATGATAAAATATTATAAACCTAATTTGTCAATTCTTCTAAGGTAGGCTAGGGTGGGCACGGGGATTACTGCGCATTAGGGAGAACACAGTGGTTTGGTTGTTGTTCTCGTGGATCAATGGATCTGCAATGACGGGCTAGGTTTTTAAGGTCACTGGAATACTGCATTTATGGTGATCTGCAATGATAAACAGGGTTATCAGGCCACTGGGATACCGCACTTGTGGTGAATTGTTAAAAATGGGACTTAGAGTTTTAGATCATCTGTTGAGGGACAACCAGGGAACGGAATCGTTAAGGCCTTGGGTATCTGTTTTGAGCCTATGAACCCAACGTTGTTCCTTCTCAAACAGTATGTTTTCTGCGTTTCTGTCTACTGTCTCTAGGCTTTCTAGGATTACCCAGTGGAGGTCATTGGCAGTGTGTTGTTTTTCTTTATAATGTGATGACATCTTTGTCGTGCTTTTCTGACAGTTAACGTTGCTCCTGTGTTCGCAGAGTCTCTGTTTTGCTTTACGACATGTCATCCCAATATATCTCATATTGCAAGGGCATGTAATCATATATACCACGTGGCTAGTATTGCAGTTGGTGTGTTTTTTCAATTTCCATAGAAAGTTTGGAAGTAACTGCAATTCTTTTGTTGGTTTTGTGGTAGCACAGACTATACAGGAGCCACAAGGATAGTGTCCAGTAATTGGAGGGTTATTCCATAGGCCCGGTTGTTGTTTCTTTTTCTTCGGTGGAGGTCTTGTGTGGACCAGTAGGTCTTTTATGTTGCTGCTCCTTTTGTTCGCAAATCTTGGTTTAGACCAAGTCAGGGTGTTTGATGTTATAATCTTCCAGTTACGGTTGATTATTTTCTTCACCTGATTTGTTATCGGGCTATAGGTTGTTACACACGTGGTCCTGTCTTCAGACTGTTTTGGACGACTTTCAAGTAGGGATTCTCTGGGTTGATTTCTGGCTCGTTTTGCACAGGAGTTGATTATTCTTTTTGGGTAATCTCTAGCTGCTAGTTTATCACAGAGGTCTGTTGCTTGGGCTTTGTAGTCTTTTATGGAACTGCAATTTCTCCTCAGTCGTAAAAACTGACTGTACGGAAGGTTTTCTCTTAAGGGGCGGGGGTGAAAACTGTTGAAAGACAGCAGACTGTTTTTTGCAGTAGGCTTGAAAAATGTTCTTGTTTGTAAGGTGTTCTCCTTAGCGAAGATGGTGATGTCTAAGAAGTCAAGACTCTGCGCATTGGATGTGAATGTAAAGTTCAGGCATTCGTCTTGATTATTCAGCCAATTATGAAAATCTGTTAGTGATGCATTGTTTCCTCTCCAGATTAAGAAAATATCGTCGATATATCTCTTCCAGAAGAGTATATGACGAAAGAAGGGGTTGTTTGCGTTATGTATGTAAGTCTGTTCAAAGGTGCTTACATACAAACCAGCTACGCTTGGCGCAAAGGTGCTGCCCATTGATGTACCATGTTGCTGGAGATGGAGAGTGTTTTTGTATTGGAAAAAGTTTTCCGTAAGGGCCAGTCTGCAGCATTCTAGTACAAAATGTCTAGGGGTTCGGTGGGGCCAGTCGGTATTGAACAAAATGGTTTTGAGAGTCTCTAAAGTTTTCTGTTGTGGAAGGCTTGTGTAGAGGCTTTCGACGTCTAATCCTACTAGGAGCATGTTGCTCTCTGAGTACTCGAAGTTCTGTAGCATATTGATCAAGTCTTGTGTGTCTTTAAGGTAGGTAGGCGTAGTTTGGACCAGTGGTCTCAAGTACTGGTCTGCAAATTGTGATAATGGCTCTAGAATAGAATTGATCCCCGAGACAATTGGTCTTCCTGGTGGTGGCATCTTATCTTTATGCGTCTTGGGCAGGGAATAAAAGTATGGCGTGACTGGTGCTTTGGTTACCAGATAATCCGCCTCTTTTTTAGATATCCAGTTGTTACATTCCGCTTCTTCAATCATCAGGGCTATTGTTCTTTGTAAGCGCGCTGTTGGGTCGGTTGTGATCACTTGATAGAATTTGGTGTCTGCTAGTAGATCCATGCATTGTCTGTCATATCCTTCTGCTGATAGTAGGACTATACCTCCGCCTTTGTCCGCAGGCTTTATGACAATATCATGATTGTCTTTTAGTTCTGTCAGAGCGAGTTTTTCTGCTTTTGATAGGTTCTGGAAAGGTCTTGGAGGGTGGTGATTCAGTTCTTCAACTTCCTTCATGATGGCCTGTTCAAATGTACTAATCTCAATGGGTATTTGCGAGTTAAGTGGGCAAAAGGTGGATTTATTCCTTAGAGTCGTATCTCCTTCTTGAGGCTGCTGTTCTCCTTTGAAAAACGCTTTCAGTTTTAGCGTGCGACAGAAGTTTGCAAGTTCGCACTTTGTTTTGAAGACGTCTGTTTTTGGGGTTGGCACATAGCCCAATCCTTTGTTCAGGACACTTATTTGGTTCTCTGTTAGTTCTAGTCCTGTTAAGTTGACTATTAGATTGTCGGACCTTGTCCTGTGTTTGCTTTGGTGACGCTCCTGGTTTGGACCTGTCAGGCCTGGTCGGACCAGGTTACTCCTTTTTGCCTGGACCTTCGGTTGTTCTGGCCATTCCCTAAAAAAGGACGGCTTTGTTGGTAATTTTGGGCCCCTTGTGGTGGCATTTGGTGGTTCATGGGTACTGGGAAATATGGATTTGGCCAACCTTGGAACTGGGGGTTAAATGGATGTAATGATATTCCTTGTGTATTGTCTTGGAAAAAAGGGGGGCGCCAGTAGTTACTTCGGCCTCTACGTTGTCCTCTTTTATTCCTAAAATTTCCACGGCCCCGAGTTGTTGTTTCGTCTCCGCTCTGGTCTGAGCTATTGTCTGAAGACATACTGTTAGCATCTGAATTATCGTTGGGTTTGTAGTCTTTGCTACTGTAAGGGTGAATACGTTCCAAAGAGAATCTTTTCAATTCTTTTGCCAATTTTTGCAATTTCGTCTGTGTTAAGTACTCTTGGCTATCTTTCATTTCTTTGTTAATTTCGTCAAGACGAGTTTTGTAGATGGTTATGTTGACCGTATTATTCAGTTTTGTTTCTAAGATCTCAATCTTGATCGCGAGTTCATCCGTAAGTCTGGTTGCCGTTTTTATTATCAGCACTAGGTACCAACAAAAGAATTGCAGTTACTTCCAAACTTTCTATGGAAATTGAAAAAACACACCAACTGCAATACTAGCCACGTGGTATATATGATTACATGCCCTTGCAATATGAGATATATTGGGATGACATGTCGTAAAGCAAAACAGAGACTCTGCGAACACAGGAGCAACGTTAACTGTCAGAAAAGCACGACAAAGATGTCATCACATTATAAAGAAAAACAACACACTGCCAATGACCTCCACTGGGTAATCCTAGAAAGCCTAGAGACAGTAGACAGAAACGCAGAAAACATACTGTTTGAGAAGGAACAACGTTGGGTTCATAGGCTCAAAACAGATACCCAAGGCCTTAACGATTCCGTTCCCTGGTTGTCCCTCAACAGATGATCTAAAACTCTAAGTCCCATTTTTAACAATTCACCACAAGTGCGGTATCCCAGTGGCCTGATAACCCTGTTTATCATTGCAGATCGCCATAAATGCAGTATTCCAGTGACCTTAAAAACCTAGCCCGTCATTGCAGATCCAATGATCCACGAGAACAACAACCAAACCACTGTGTTCTCCCTAATGCGCAGTAATCCCCGTGCCCACCCTAGCCTACCTTAGAAGAATTGACAAATTAAGTTTATAATATTTTATCATTTAATTTTCCCCCAACGAATTAAATAATAACACTTAATTTGTACACTTTATTTTTAATTTATTTTTAATGAGTGCAGTGCCATAGAACATAAATAAACCCCTCCTGTAGCTCGTTCTACATGTTGCAGTATTTCTTCTAGCGCTACTGCCACAGAGTACAAATCCACCCGGAACTGCATCACGCTGTAGTTCCGGGAGATGACAGGCAGAGTCAGCACATGCTGCCAGGACCGAGTAAGAAGGCACTAAGGTAATCGGAAGACCTATGCGCGATGAGCACACAGAAAACCGTAAGTGAGAGAGCGCGCCCGATAACTCCTTCCTCTTAATATCCCTTTAGCAAGGCCTCTCTCGATCAGCCTAAATCCCCGAGGAAGCAATTTCCAGAATTAATAAGGTATGCTCTATTAATGAAAGCACGCACAGCGTATTCAATACAAACGCAGTCACGCATTACCAAACTTTGAGCTAACGACTCTTGGAAAACTTTTTGGTCACAATAAGCATGCTTATATTCTTATCGGCACAAAAAACACCACACGCTCGGAATATTTGGCAAATCGGAATGTCTGCAGCGTACTTAGACGCAATCACAAAACGGCCCCATTGTATAACATCTTCCACTACAGATCACGCACAGTGATAACGTTAGAACTATGGGCACCTCACTACAGTATTAGTCGATTCGCCCCTGCCTACCGAAGTATGATAATGGAAGAGTTGACGCCTGAAATGAGTATGACGGGAAGTATTGCCATTTTCTAGTTCCTTACAAAGATAAAGGTACTATTGTACATAATTATGTGTTTCTCCATACCCCATCTCCCTGTATGTCGCTGTTTGTGTGTATGTTTTCTATTTTTACAGGTACAATGAAACCTTAAGTCATGAAGATTCAGGTCAATAACCCTTTATTCTTCTCACAGTTTTTCACTATTCACTCACCCCCATTGGTCCTGACGAAAGCCTATAGATCCTCTGACTACCAAAGGCTGAAACATATTGACCTCTTTTTAAAAAATCTTACATAGTGCACTCGAATCCCTTATCAATTCGCAAAGTGCACCAGAAATTTCAATCGTTGTCCGAATCCAGACTTATTAAATTGTCTTTGTCTGGCTGTCCGGATTTCTTAATAACAACACCACCACTAGACCCCCCACTTTCCACGATCACTACTGCCTTAAACCTAAGGCAAAACCTCCTGGTGGAGGGTGCACAAGACAAAAAATGACTCAATGATTACGCACGCACGTGTAGAAAAGCGGGGACACAGTATATACCGCCGAAGAGAAATTACCAACATACACGTGTATGAGGGTCATATTTGTTTGGGAGATACCAGTTCCTCGACTTGTGAACCCAAGGTTTAAGCAGGACAAGTGATCCTTTCCCCCTTCTGATTATGAAAATGCCATTGACATACCACAAACACCATTGCTATTAACA